>NW_015540863.1:79715-95719 GCF_001515605.1 Sinocyclocheilus anshuiensis | reverse complement strand
TAGTCGACTAAAATCTTATGATATTTAGTCGACTAAAACTAGACTAAAACTAAAAACAATTCAGATGACTAGAACTAAATGGCATTTTAGTCAAAAGACTATGACTAAAACTACATGAACATGCTCTCATACTAGGTTGTTTGAAAAACACTTTTTTTCACATATTTTACATTATTACAACACCTCTCTCCCCAGTCGTGATAACACTCGTTGCCTTCTCTAGTGCAGCTCAACCAGGTCTCGTCCCATTTGTCGGTATCTTTGATATCACAAATCCTGGAAAATATGCGTTGTAGTCCAAACGAGTCGTTTGTTGTAGTTTTTGAAAATTTGAAAAATAAAATATCTTGGACTTTGAACATTGTAACTTTGCAGATATTTTTTTATGCTCAAACAGCAACATTACAGACTAACTAAAGTTGAAAAAGTGAAAAAGCATAATAGGACCCCTTTAATGAGTTTTAATTTAAAAGTTAATAAAAATAAATACATCCCTCCATATTGCTAGAATATGATTTAAATTATAATATCATAATAGGTATCCCTGACAAGTAATTACTGTCACTCTACATTGAGTTAATATTCATTTCTCCACACATTTCATAGGTTAATAAGGTTGCCCCCAACCAATTAGCAATGACCTTATTACAATCTCTACAACGTAGCCAAAATGGCAAAAGTCATTAGTATGTGCAGCTCGGTCTGACATAAAAAAAAATAAAATGTATTCCTTGTTCAACCACCCAAGTATATTAAATACATGTTTGACACACTTGTGTGCATGATGAACCATTGGAATTGCTGTTCCCTGACACATCCACACGGTATGATTTGGAATGCCAAACCAATTTCATAATACACTTTGGAATGCCTCCGGAGTATTTCTGCAAAGTGATCTTTTCAAAAATATTAAATGACTAGCAATCTACGAATGATACATATTATGGAGGAACTAGAACAACACGAACCCATTATTTGTATGTCAACATCCCACTCAAGATGCTTGACTAAATGTCAACCAAACAAATGCTCCCCTCTCTTGTTTTGATCTTCCATGTGTTACAAATGCACGCATTACTCATTTCAGAGAGACAATCAAAAGAGTTAAAAAAGGAGAGAGTATGCTTGTACAGCCATCACTCAACATAATATATACCCAAAAGGCTTAAAATCACTGAAGCCTGGAGAAACTGCCCCTACAAAATGGCTACAGTTATAGAATGAACTTTGGTAATTGTAATTATTTAGCCAACAGGAGCTCTCAACCATGAAAACATATCGCTGGCCTGATATTGATTTGCATATTGATGCTTTGCAATATCATACAATGCAAAATACATGCCTCGGGGAGCGCCCAAAGGTCAATATTTGCATCAGACAATGTATCTGCGTTGAATAAAAACCAGGGCACAGGTGGGACTGTGCTGTGTGGCTTATATTGATGCCTGAATTATTGAACTGTACAGGGGAATGTGAAGAAAATGTGAAGATGTTTGCACATATATTGTAGCAAGTCCCTGACAAATTCCTGTGTCGTCATTAAAATACATATTTGATTATCCCGTACGTTGGGTTTCATTTCATTTTGTGATTTCACTGGAACACATGCAGAGCAGTTCAGAGCACAACTACATAACTTCCTCTAATATTACAAGCACATGCTCTGTTATGTACAGCTGTGTCAATTCCATCTAGAGACTGAGAGACTGTAATTCTGCTTTGTCATGACTCATTCTTTCCGGCGTGGCTCAGAGCATGATTTGTGCTTTATGGCCTCCTATTTGCCCTTTTCATTACTTTAAGATCCTCTAGACGTGGTGTGATCATAACAGATAAAATATGGCTTGACCGGAGTGAGACATGCTTCATCTAAACAATGACTACGCTGTGTAATCACTGTTTGATCAGTTGTGATCTCTGCACCCAGAGCATTTGAAACTCCAAGTAATTATGTTGACTTGACAAAGCCATCAAACTGTTACTGTGCAAACTTGGATTATTTTGAGGGAGCGAGAATGAACTTAATCTTTTTCTGACTGGAAAGCCTCCTAGAGATCTCTCATTTTAAGATATGAAGACCAAACTCCTTTAGTTTGTTCTTTAGCTTGTTCTGACTTAGGCTGTATATTTTACTAACTATTTTCTTGTAGCAGATTAAAAATAAAATAAAAAAGTTGTTTGTAGTTTCCAAGTTAAGTCCACCACACTTTGTACTTGCTGAGTAGGTTCCATGCTTTGTTCAGGTACCCCTTCAGGACCTCGAACTGCGTCCGAAGACACTATGGGAATGCCCCCAGCGTGACCGTACTCTGAATCACATGTCTAATCAGTCCAATGGAAGGGCGAGACGTCATAGGCGGGTGACGTAGCGACCAGGAAGCTATAAAGGCACGTGAGGTGGAACCAGCTTCAGCTTTCTGTCATTCAGCGAAGCGCTCTCTGTTGTGTCAGTCATATCTCTGTTGTGAGTCTTATTTGGTGTTGTCTGTCAAAATAGAAAGTCATAAGCACAATGTCCAAGGCCACAGAGAAAATAAAGCATAAGGGTGAAAGTGAGCAGCGTTTCAGGCTGTGTGTTCCTCCCTGCCCTCCCTATATTACGAGTCGGGATACACACAGTATGTGCGTTGTTTGCTTGGGGGCGAAGCATGCGGCATCGGCTCTCGAGGGGGCCGATTGCCCGCATTGTGAGCGAATGTCATTGCGCTCGCTTCGCTCCCGGAAGACTCTCTTTGAGGAGGGAGCCTTCGCCAGCGTTCCTCGCGGTGCTGGTCCCGCTTCAGCCGAGGCTGAGCGGCGGCTGCATTCGTGGGGTTCGCAATTGGATTTGGCGGAGGGAATGGAGACGGGCGAGCCCCTATCTCCTTCCTCACCCACCAGATCCGGTGCCGCTCTCTGGGATCGGAAGCCCGCACTGCGGTTTGGACACATACATCCACAGAGCTGCCCTGTGGAGGAGGGCGGACCAACTGCTTGTATGCTATGGTCCCCCTAAGCGAGGTCTGCCTGCTACGAAGCAGACCCTCAGTCGGTGGATAGTTGATGCCATTACTACTGCCTATGAGTCCTCTGATCTCCCCTCACCACTGGGAGTCAAGGCTCACTCGACCCGAAGTATGGCGGCCTCCAAGGCCTTCCTAGCAGGTGTATCTATGCAGGACATCTGCAACGCAGCAGGATGGTCCACGCCCCTCACTTTCGTCAGATTCAATTGGCCTTGATATGCGAGCCACTCCTTGCTCTTCTGTTCTCTTGTCTTAGCTGTGCTCTTCCACACTAGACAGGGAATTGCAAGTCTGGCGGCGTGGGCATTCTCGTTCCCGTAGTGTCTTCGGACGCAGCGTCTCGTTCCCTTCGGGGAACCATGGTTACATACGTAACCTGGAGACGTTTTATTTTAACAGACAATCAAAAGTCTAAAAATCATGGAATTATGTAGACAGAATGTTCAGAGTCTTATACGTAATTATTCGTTGTTTGTAATATATTCTTTTAAATATCTTTATTGTAGAGCACTGCACTGGTGTTATGATTTTGATGGCCAAAACCAGGAAGTCAGCACCAAAAAAACATATATATATATATATATATATATACAGTGCACAGCATAAATTAGTACACCCCCTCCGAAACTTAACAAATTCAGCAATTACTCTTTGCTTAGAAGACATGTTATGGTTTTTTAGAGATATAATATTCCAGCAAGTCTGCTTGATCAGTTACCAAAGAAGAATGTTAAAATTATTCAAGAAAATACAATTTGTTTATCAAAGTGATAAAATGCTGTGTTGCAAAAATGAGTACACCCTCCTGAAAGTTACTAAATAAAAATTAAAAAATAAAAATAAAAAATCCTGGTTTAATGTTATCAGTGTATTACAAAGGTACAAAACAGATTTCAATACTCCAATAGGTTGGTATATTAACATTATATCAGTTAATTAAATTACGGTATTTTACTGTAAATTTAAGTTAAAACTGTAAAACCTAAAACGTTGTTACCGTAGTTTTTACGGTAAAATTCCGGCAACCACAGCTGCCGGTTTTTTACCGTAAATTTTACAGATTTTTTTTTTACTAGACAAAACATCAAACCCACATTCACAGTTTGACTGCAATCACAATGCTTGAAATCAATTGGGTATGTTCTCGCTTTATTAGTCAACTGACCATTACTGCACTGACAACTATTATTTTATGTCATTTGAAGGTCTGTTATGCAGATGTAATTGGTTATTGATTTAAACAGAATACATACTCTGGCATTAGAGTTCTGACCATCTTATAATTGGCCAAAGTGCCGAGAGCTGTGAATTGTAAATTACAAGGCTTGCAACATGATAAAACAATCAGCTTCAATGGTTCTTTTCTTCTGAGAGAAACGCCCTTACGCAGCTCAATAATTGTAAAAGTGATCAGTCGGAAAATTATAATCTCAAATTCAGTTTAAAGTGGAAAAAGCTAAGCAGATGTAGATATTTCCTCTTGGCAAGTGAATCAGCTGAATTAATTTTTTTCTAGCTGTAGGTGGTCAGGGTTACATGTGTTCTATCGATTTCATGGCAGCAGGCAATTAAACTGTTCACAACCCTGTATTTGAGCACAGTTTCCTTTACAGATGGGTCAGTAGTCATGTATGTATTTCTAAACAAAAAATAAATGTGAATGTGCAGTACAGTAAGCAAATAACATTTGCGGGGGATGGGAAATGATTATTCCTTGTCTAACATATTTTCAATTAGTTGCTGCGCAGGCATTAGACAACAGATAATTACATACAATTATTCCTGGCACATTGTTCTAAAGTATGATAATCAAGATTAATACGGGCCGGTTGACTCCGTTTATTTCTAAAGCACCGGGGCTGCTCCCTTCTTCTGCGTAAATATATAATTTATTACACATTGGCAGGAATAGTGTAATTGCAATATATCACAATTAACAAAACTCCTGTTCCTCATGACAGAACTATTAATTACTGAGTGCAAGGATATGTGTGTGTGTGTGTGTGTGTGTGTGTGTGTGGTGGAAAAAAAAACAAACAAAACAAAAAAACTTATAAACACTATTAAGCAATGATTGCAATCGTCTCGGTTACTTGTGTAACCCTTGTTCCCTGAAGGAGGGAACGGAGACGTTACGTCAGTCGTGACTGATGAATTGGGATCTCGCCCGAGAGCCCAATCACCTTCAAGTGTTAACTAAACAAGCCAATGACAGTTGGCGTGCGTGTTTCGCCACGCGCACCCCGCCCCGCAGCGCGGGTATAAAAGGAGAGCGCGTGCAAACGCACATCAGTTTTTCGCTGAGGAGCCGAGACTACGTGCCCCGGCCGTACAGCGGTGGTACAGCAACTGGGAACAAGCAAAACGGGAACAAAATATTCTCCACCCGGCCCTCCTCCGGGGGAAGGAGTGGTGCGGTCACCATCTCCTGAAGAGCAGGATCCAAGGGCTCCGGGTCGCCCGTCTCAGGGACGCCGCCTGCCCTGGCGTGTCACGGGCTTGGCAGGGGTGGAGGCTGGCTGCGCCGGTTTCCTGCGGCCAGCTCCAAGCTGCGGCTGTTGTGAAGGCTGCTGTTGTGGCCGCGCCGGAGCGGAGGTGGAGGCCGCAGGAGGGCGCCCTCGGCGACGAGCAGACAGAGGGGCTGCAGCCGGCAGTGGGGTGGTTACAGCAGCTGACCGCCGGGGCAGGATGCCTCCGTCTGCTTCTGTGCGGCGGAGAACTGTTGGGCAAAGCCCTCCACCGCTTCGCCGAATAGGCCGGCCTGGGAGATCGGGGAGTCCAGGAAGCGATGCTTGTCGGCCTCCCTCATATCCGCCAAGGTTAGCCATAGGTGGCGCTCCTGGACCACCAATGTGGACATCGTCTGACCCAGGGCCCGCGCCGTGACTTTCGTCGCCCTAAGTGCGAGGTCCGTTGCTGTGCGCAGTTCCTGCAGCACACCTGGTTCAGCACCACCCTCGTGCAACTGCTTCAACGCCTTGGCCTGGTGGACTTGCAGGAGGGCCATGGCGTGCAGGGCGGAAGCGGCCTGTCCAGCAGCACTGTAAGCCTTAGCCGTCAGAGTGGATGAGAACTTACAGGCCCTGGACGGAATGCGTGGACTACCTCTCCAGGCGGCGGTGCTTTGCGGTCAGAGCTGCATCGCAATAGCGCGCTCGACTGGGGGGATGTCCACATACCCTTGGGCCGCCCCACCGTCGATCGTGACCGTCAGGTGAAGCCAGGAAACGACCACATCCAGAGCAAAAAGCTGATGTGTGTTTGCACGCGCTCTCCTTTTATACCCGCACTGCGGGGCGGGGTGCGCGTGGTGAAACACGCGTGCCAACTGTCATTGGCTTGTTTAGTTAACACTCGAAGGTGATTGGGCTCTCGGGCGAGATCCCAATTCGTCAGTCACGACTGACGTAACGTCGAACGTGACTGACTGAAAGGGAACTACCTTCTTCAAATAAAATTGCATATAATTAACAAAATAAGTGATTTATTTATTTATTTAATTTATTATTTAATTAATTTCCAAGCTCCAGTGTAAGACAAGCTGTTGACAGTCTAATACAATACTGTTCTCGTTTTACATTTGTATTATTTATTCATATGAAAGATTATCACAAAAATCGGTAAGCATTAAAGTCACATTGAACAATCATGTGTGGAAGGCATGCTAATTCTAACCCTGATTTTTACTGTAACCAGTTTTTTAACTATAGCAAAACCAGCTGTTAGCTGCCTGTTTAATTCAAAAAGCAACTCCTCTAATGAAGTTTGATTCTGCTCAAACTGTGAGAAGTTTACAATGAGAAAAAAATAACAACACTGTGTGATTTTGAGGCAATTATCAGAAACAAAATCACATTGTTACTCAAAGTCTCACTGTGAGTCAAAGGCACATTACGAGTAAAAAAATGGCAACTGGCTTTTTTTCCTGTAAAAATGCGCTAGCTGAATAAATAAGAATCAGCAATGCCTAATTTGCAAATTGAATGACGCTTTCGAGTTGATTCTTTCCTAACCATTGGTCAAACGAGTCTGAAACAGATTCAGTTCGGTTCAGTCTGAATAATTTGAACACCTCACTCACACACATTGTTTGGTGCGGTTCACTCGCAAAGCAAAAACAGTAAAGCAATACTTTAAAACACGCTAGATAAAGTGAATATTTACCTACATTGGAGTGAAACAGCCTACAAAAGCGTCCTGTCAATTGCCTGCGATTACGACAATCTTTATTAAGTTGCAGGTTAAGACGCTGTACGACCAAAAATAATATCAAACAGTAAACAGTACAAACTATAAACAGTGCACGAAAACGCTAAATGTACCATGCATTGTTACCATGTATTAGATATTATGTAATTCTGGGAAACTTTTATATATGATTTGTAGACCATATAGTTAATGCTGCACTCAATTATTCAAGGAAATGTTAAAATGCTTTTAAACTTACCGGAACTGAATGCTTTGTCGTTTCAGTACTGATAAAAAAAAAAGGCTATGAATGTTTTTATATATGCGTTCCATACAGTCTATAATGTTTTTGTTTCTGAATGTCTTTATAAAAAGTTCTTTTCCTGTACGAAGTGCCTTTTGATGGTGTTTCAGCACTGAAGTCTTTATTGTTATGTAAAGAAAAATAATGGGTTTGCATGATAGTCAGAGCATATTTTTTCCTGTCCTGTTTGCAAGCAATTTTGCTTGGATTGACACGCTTGGATTGCTAGTTTTCTTTAAAGCAGGCAGACTTTGAATCTCGGTATGTGGCCGGGACACTTCTTATGGATGGGCTGTTATTTTAAAACGCAGCAAGATAAATCAAAAACCGCATTGTGAGGTAATGGGAAAGAGATTAGTGAGCAAACTTGGTTCAATTAAATCGACATGATTTGTAAAGCTTGGTGGTTTTCCGTTGATTTCAGATGCAAAGATGCAGAAAACACTAAGTGCTTGTGGGCCCTATCAATAAAATGTTGTAGTGTTGAATGATAAGATCAGATCATTAGGACCAGCACAAGAAACCTCATTTCATTCGTCAATTTACGGTGAATTGTTAAAGCTTGTTTTCATATTAATGTGCGCCTGTGTGTGTCATGTACTGCTTTGGTTGATTTGTTGGTGTGGATTTCAATACAAGCCCATAATGCACAGTTGGCTTGTGACAGAAGACAATAAGGAAAGACTGCCGGCGTTGTGCGCTATAGTCTCTTGTCTAACTGAATGGAGTTAAATGAGCTGCCTAAAGCAACTGTACATTGGATGCGGTGACAAAAACGTACCGCCTAGCCGGTTGTCATAATTACTGCGAGTTCTGTGCGGCCCATCTGACAGCATTCCGTAACCCATATTTAATATTCCTGGAAAGGGCCCATTCATGTGAGCCCCAGGGGCCAGCGTTTACTCCAGTTCTTAAGCTTCCTGTGCCGTCTCATTGGAGTTGCGACGCTGACATGTAAAATATTATTTTCCTCATACTTGTGCCACACTGCACGCCTCAGAGGATGACAACATCATCATTCTGATTATGTGTTGATGAATGCTGTGCTTTAAGTTACACCTTTTGTTCCCTGAGAGCTTTTTTCAGCCCCTATATGTGCCATAATGAGCACTCAGGAAAATGTCGGAGACAGCCATGAAGTAATTTGTTTTGATACGGAAGATTGTTCTCTCTCTCTCTCGTCACTTACTTCTTTGCCAGTGGCGTCTTAATAACAAAATCCAAATTGTGTATTTGCAAGTGACAGCTGATAGAAGAGAAAAAGCAGCCTGAATAATTGTTGCATTTTATTCCAATGAACGTCCACTGTAAAATAAGTGAATAAACAGGTCTTGGAGGAGTTCTGGTGAACGAGACACTGTTTATTAGAACAATAAAGCTGCATGGAAAAGCAGTTTCATCTTATTTGTAGACATATTTATTTATTTATGTATGAGTAGACATTGAAACATACAAAATAAAATGAAAAAAATTATGATAGAAACTTTATTGCCACACTATGAAAACATACCAACAATTCTCAAGCAATATCACATCCACAAGAGTGGTGTTGTTCTGTATAGCAGCATAGCTATGTTTTGGCTGTATAAGCACAAGTCTGCTGATATTCATGTAATACTATAATATAATTATATAATCAGGATAATCATATGGTGTTTTACTCTATAATATTGTACTCCCTCCAGGCCGTCTAATATAAAATATTCTGCAAGTAGCTGTGCTGTGTGGCAAGTACTATTAACACCTGATTGTAAATAGTCCCTCTGATACAAATAAGTACTTGGTCAAATAGTGTTTACATGCACATTTGTTAAAGTCAGGGACAATAAAGCTTATTTTCACATTTGAAATGTTAAATGTCCTGCTTAATCAGGGCTCGTGGTATCAGTAACCCCCAAAGTTGCATAGGGCCCTATGGAATTTAATTAAATATAAATCATCAAAAGCATGCCTAATCAATTGAATTCATACAGTTTTAACAGATAAATAATTAATTAAAGTTTCAACAACAACAACAACAGCAACAATAATAATAATAATAATAATAATAATAATAATAGGCCTAATAGTAATCATAATAATCTTAAGAAGAAGAAAGCGGTTTAATTTACCCAAATTCCTTTTTAATGTGTATTTATTTATTTATTGATTGATTGATTGATTGATTGATTGATTGATTTATTTACATTAATAATTACACATACAAGTCCACTATCTGCATTTGATTAATTGTTCTGCCCTACTTTTGATCTGTTCATCCAAAACATGCCAAAATGTGTGCTATTCTGTGTTATATGTTCCATTTTAATAACAGGATTTCCGATTCCATCAACGTTTTCTGTAATGCGGAAATCATAAGACCCTTGGTTCTGGGCCAGCCTTTTGGGATTGCACATCTGCCAGAGTATCCACATGAAGGAATACATGTGGAGTTAGTTGGAAAACAAAAAATGTAATGATCATTAGAGGTTTGGGGATGGGGGATGTTGCTGGAGCTGTCAGTTGAAATTTTCAAGGACATTGCTTCTAGACTCATTTATAAAATTCTCATTTTATAAATGCTAGTGGCGTAATAAATAATATGATTTGAATTGATGCACAAACATGCAATCCATCACCAATATAACCAGTGTTCTATTTGTCTGCCCACCCCTCTATGCAGTAAATTAGTTTCTCACAGCACCAGTGTGTATGGAAGGAGCAATCTCTTTACCTCACGCTGTGTGTGTTCTCAGGTTCATTCTCACCTAGCACACACTCTGGAGGCTTATTGGATGTGAGGACTGCATGGTTGAGCAGCAGTAACAAGTGCAGACTTCCCATTCTAGCATGCTACACAGAGCGGCTGAATAGAAGCAGATGTGATTGACCACTGCGCATCCAATTAGTTTACGGTTGGATCTCTGTCACCTGTTAGGATGAGATACTGAGTAGATCTGCTTCAGTATATTTGGGAATGCGCTGATTTGACATCAGAGTAATTAATTTGATCTTTCGCATCAGCGGAATGGAAAGATATTTTTGATGCGGCCGAGGTGAATGAATAATTTATGATTTACACTGGTAATGCTTTAAAATGTTTGGCTCTAATAAAATCTTTCTAGGTATAATATGCAGATAAAAAAAAAAATGGGTGGATGTACAATACTGTAAGACATTTCTTTAAACATGCCTGGACAAGAGCTTGGGAGTCAGTTGCAATTCAAAGTTAAATGAAACAAAATAAAGGGACAACATGTGTGCCTCAATTGTCACACACACACACACACACACACACACAAAAAAAATAAAATAAAAAAATAAATAAATAAATAAATGCTTCCAGACTACCAGTGAAGTTATGTGGATTAGGGCCAAAGTCAAAGTGGTGCGTGAAATTTATTCTGACAATTGTGTAAACGAATTAAAACTATTTGTTTAACCATAAACAAACATGTCATTTCAATATGCTGAAATATGGAGGATAAATTGTAAAAGGAGTCAATGAACTAATCATAAACTGAACTGTAAATATGATTACTGTGCAGTAAGCCATTTAATATGTTTTACAGTAGATATGTTGCAGGCGTTCGAATAGATGTCTAGCTTTAGTGTCAGGATAAGCCTTTTTAAAGCAATGCACTGATTAAAAATACAATAAAAGCTGCTCCCGCTGTCTCATACAAATGGAGAGGTATAAAGCACAGAGTGCAAGCATAAAGACAAAGGTGATTTTAATAACTTGCATTGCAAATATGTGCAGTAACATTATCAAGTATATGACATGAGGAGGATTTAAAGTGTTCTGCAATGTGCTGACACAAGCACTGACGTGTAATTAAACTTTGAAGCAACTGATGAAGACAGATGTGGCCAGCAGAAGCTCGCGGTGGGTTTTATTTAGGGCTTGGTTGTAACCCCAAGCTTCATATTAAGCAGATATTACGGCTGATAAGATCATTTTTATTCATGTCAGAACATTTCACAAAAAGATGTAAACATAGTATATTTTATATGTCCTGCCTGCTTATTTAATTAACTGATATAATGTTAATATATCAGCCTACTTGATACTGCTAAAATCTGCTTTGTAACCAACACAATAATGCAGGTGTCAAAGTAGCTAAAGTTCATCTAAACTGCTAATGAACCATTGCTAATAAGCATGTAGACAAAGCGCAAAATGTTACCTCACTACAAGACAAATAAATATGACCTAAGCAATGTTATAAAATGGGACTGTATGGTTATATGAATTAGTGTGATTATCAAATTTTGTAGGCTGCAGTTTAATTTAATACACATATTATTTACTTGTTTTCAGTGTTTCAGAGTGGCTTCATTCACATTAAATGCTTTTCCAAAAGCTCAGCATGTACTCTGCGTTTGAGGCGCGTGTGACGTGCATTTGGGACAGCAATGTGCAAAACGATTCTCACAAACTTGTAATGATAAGTGCTTATAAATTGTCTGTTGTCAACAAAAGATCATCTTTAAGGGCTCCCTGCAGTTTCCTGCCAAAATAACAGCTTGACTGTTTAATGTTTGAAAATGAAGAAAGTAAGACAGCCGTGAATACTATATTGGAATTTTACTAATTGGAATTTTTTTTTTTTTGTAAATACAGTATTGCAATTTTAGTTACACTGTAAAATTAGCAGAATGAGCTAATACCAAGACTTGCTACTGCCAATACAATACAAGCTGCTGTGAGCATTTAAGAAATACTGCTTCCTCACATAAAACATTTAACCCCTGTATATAACATACATTAAATCACCCGGTAGCAGATCTATACAGGTGGAGCTGGGGAAGGTGGAGGGTTTCAGATGTGTGCTGCAGCCAAGTATTTGAATGTTGAGCAGCAGCTGATTGGCTGGTGATGTGAAAAGAGACCAATCATCTGCACCATGTGAATAATGTCAGAAATGTCAAATGTCAAATGTAATAATAATAATAATAATAATAATAATAATATGCCTAATAATATGTATTTATGTGTGTCTAATTGACAAAAAAAAAAAAAAAAAAAAAAAAAAAAAAAAAAAAAAACGAAAGATAAGAAAACTTTTCTCTTACGTTTAATTGGCTAAGAAATAAAATACACTACTGGACAATAACCAATCATTTGTCTTCTATAGTATTTTTGATATATGTTTTACTAATGACAATTTTATGGTTTTGATTGTATAATCAGTATAATGGTTTATACACTACAAACACTTTTTCCATTTTTATCACAGAATAAGGCAGAAGATATATTTTATAGGTTTTTTAAAGGGACATGGTGGTGGAAAAAAATCAGATTGAGTGAAAAAATTTGGGGTGGGAGGAAAAAAATATTTGTCAGATTTTTTGCGTTCTCTCGCAAAATTTTTGCATTCCCTCGAGAAACTTTGCGTTCCCTCGCAAAACTTTTGCGTTCTCTCGCAAAACTTTTGCGTTCCCTCGCAAAGATATTTGCGTTCCCTTGCAAAACTTTTGCGTTCCCTCGCAAATGTTTTGCGTTCCCTCGCAAAGATATCTGCGTTCCCTCGCAAAACATTTGCGTTCTCTCGCAAAACTTTTGCGTTACCTCGCAAAACATTTGCGTTCTCTCGCAAAACCAGTTGAGTTCGGACAAACACTTCCTGTTTACTTTACAGATTGTAGTGGTTCATACAGCTCCATACGTTCACAGTGGAGCAGTTCATAGAGTTTTGTTTTGAAATTGGACGAAATAGTCAGTGCATGCTTATCAAGGCACATTTTTGGGACATTCTAAAACGCGTAATGTACACCACTGGATGACTAAATTCAGTATTAATAAAGCATACAGAAAAGCAGAATAGCCCAGAACATGAACGTAACCCGGTATTGCATTTTAAGAGTATCCCTCATAGAAAGAAAATGCTTAATTAATGGACTAAGATAGTGGTATAAAAAGGCCAAATTCGGTATACAGTTTATTAATAAATTATACATGAAAGCAGGTAAGAACAGAAGCGTTTTCCTCCCATAAAGAAAATGCGGCTTAATGAAGAGGGCTCCTTTTGCTTTAATTACTGCCTCAATTCGGCGTGGCATGGAGGTGATCAGTTTGTGGCACTGCTGAGGTGGTATGGAAGCCCAGGTTTCTTTGACAGTGGCCTTCAGCTCATCTGCATTTTTTGGTCTCTTCACTCAAAAAAATAAATTGTTGAATGAACGTGATTTAATCGTAGCACCCATTATGCATCTAATCAAATCAAGTAAACTTGGACTGCTTTGAATATGTTATATGAACACAATATACATTTGTAGATTAAACATGATTTTGATGTCAATGTAACTTCTTTGCAACTAATTGAATCAAAATGTTTGTATTGTGTTAGTCTAATCAAATTTATTCTTATTCACTCAATGTCGGTAAAGCACTTCAATTCAACAAAATTCTGCCTTGTTACATCAACTAGTTAATGTCTTGTTCATGTATGGTTTTGGTAGTTTAATTAATATCTATCTTGTTGTTTCAATTAGATTTGTTTTAGATGACAGCACTAAGCAGCAAGACATTACCAAAAGTTTAGTAATCTACAAAAAAAAAGCACAGAAAACATGCAAACAATTTAAATGTTTTATTTTTTTCATTAGGCTTTAACATGCACCAATTAAGTTTAAACTGCTTTCTTCACTTTAAGTCTCTTATCCATTTGAGTGTTTGTTACACAATGTATAAGAAACATTTAGCCAACAAAATCTTGGCTCTTGAGAAAACTGATCCCCAAGCAACGCTTATAGGACTTTGACGCCCTTTTGATCTTAAAACTTCTTAAAAATTAAGCCATTTCAACACTACCCTTTTTGGGAATTTGTAAAGTAAACCTTGGCCTGACACAAAAAAAAAATTTTTTTTTTAACATAAACATGAATGAACATAACATAAAACAATCAATTTTGAGTGTAACAATTTGAGCTGTAAAATAATAATAACAATAATAATAATAATAATAATAATAATAATAATAATAATAAAGAGATAGTCTGATGCAAAACTATAAAATAAAAAAAAACTTGCAGCAGCTTGCTGTGATGATTTCACATACAAATTGTGATCATTCTATATTGCCAGTGTAGCTATGTTGCTTCACATCTGAAAATAAGAAAATCACTTCCAGAAAATATTTGTAAGTGTGTAACAACTGCTTCAGTCAGTTGCCCCTTTGGTAAAACACTGTTGTAGTCTCAGTCCATTTAAAACAAACAATAAAAAACTACTACTACAGCATCTTCCCTAATTACGCCAAGCTCACTTGCTCCAGCATCCTGTTTAAAGGAACTGTGCCATGAATAACAGTTGTCTATAAAAGAGCTTCTATCTAACTACAAATGTGCATCTTCCTGAAGTACACCAGACTTGTTCAAGCTCAATTGCTCCAGTAGCTTGTTTGGAGGAACTGTGCCAAAAATTAAGTTGTCCATATACATAAGGAACTCCAAGTGCATTTTGTTTGACTTTTCTCTCTTTTTCAAGCTCACTTACTCCAAAAGCTTGTTTTTGAGGAATTGTGCCTTGGATGTCAACCTCTGTCCATTTAGATTTAGAAAGATCTTCTGCAAGACTTCAAAGGTGCATTTGAGCTCTAGTGGGTAGCTCAGGTTCAAACAGTATATCAGTCCAAATAACAGAGCACAAGCCTGTGCAATGCTACTCAAGTCACTGAGGACTTCCACACCTTCAATTAGGACACCAATGTCCTGTGGGTCATCGTCAGGCAGTGCTCCCTCCTTCAGTATGACTTACATTCCCATCACAGTTTGCTCCATGGTACTTTGTGACTCAATGTCTGAATCCTGTGGGACGAAATACATGAAAGATCGCAAACAAAAATTAGCTCAAATACTTATTACAAGAATTGCACATTTATACACTCACTGACCACTTTATAAGGTACATCTGTAAAGTAAACTTCAATTCAATACAGGAGCTCTGCTGTGAATTCTACATTTACAAGGTTATAATTTCTCAGTTTTTAAGTTGAAACTGTCAGAAAGGTGATAATTCTACTATATGTTTATTACTGAGGTCACAGTGGGTGCTGGAGTGTTATTGCAGTGCATTATATTATAAGATTGTTATAATTTTATTTGGCCACCATATTTAAAATGAATGAGGTGGCTAAAACATTAGAACCATCTTAGAATATAATGCACTGCAATAAAACAAAAGCATGCATGTACAGTTTTCTGATGCCATTTATTTATTTATTTTGGCATGCCTCTTCTACCTTTCAGATCAATTTAAATCTTTAGTATGGGTTTACACAGTTTTGTAAATTAGGCCCCAAGAGAGCTCAACCAATATGAATAAAAAATTAATTGGTTTAGTGCGTCAACCAATTCACATAAGTACTTTGTCATTGTGTACCATCAGTTTCCTATAAATTAACAATTTGTCCAGCTCAGTTATTTGACAAAGTTATGTGTTCTCTCATGTCACATTTTTGTTGTAGCAAATAGGGAAAAACACCAAATAGGGAAAAGTACAGAATATATGGCCTTTTGAAACT
>NW_015540863.1:76888-78706 GCF_001515605.1 Sinocyclocheilus anshuiensis | reverse complement strand
TTTATTTGGCCACCATATTTAAAATGAATGAGGTGGCTAAAACATTAGAACCATCTTAGAATAGAATGCACTGCAATAAAACAAACGCATGCATGTACAGTTTTCTGATGCCATATATTTATTTTTTGTGCCATGCCTCTTCTGCCTTTCAGATCAGTTTAAATCTTTAGTATGGGTTTACACAGTTTTGTAAATTAGGCCCCAAGAGAGCTCAACCAATATGAATAAAAAATTAATTGGTTTAGTGCATCAACCAATTCACATAAGTACTTTGTCATTGTGTACCATCACTTTCCTATAAATGAACAATTTGTCCAGCTCAGTTATTTGATAAAGTTATGTGTTCTCTCATGTCACATTTTTGTTGTAGCAATTAGGGAAAAACACCAAATAGGGAAAAGTACAGAATATATGGCCTTTTGAAACTGTATTTTCTCATCAACTCACCAATTATACCTTCACTAGTTTTTCAGGGTCTTCATTCAAGTAGGTGCACAGAGACTTGATCACACAGGCTCTTCTGGTATTTATAGTGTCATCCTATGGGGTGGGGACAAAAATTAACTCAAACTTCAGTGGTAGCACAGCTTAAGAGTACTGTTTAGGAAGAAAATGCCAAACTACATCTGTCTTCCCATCTGCATTGAGAATGACTATTAAAGCCATTTATCAATACAAACCTTGGAGATGGCAAACATGATCTGTGTGATTTTTTTTTCCTGATTGCCCACCTTTTCTACTGAAGATCTCCATCAATTGTGTTGAGTACCGGTCAGGCTCAGCGAAGAACGTAGAATGCAGTGGTACAGTAGAATCTGTCAATCAATCTGAAAAACATTGACAATGCATGTATTAACTCTCATCATAACAGAAGGATGAAAATAAAAAAAGCTGTTTTAACAATTTTTCTATCAGCAATGAAAGAGTTAAGAAGACATGGTGTAGACAGCCATCTAAATATGGTCTACTCTGTTTTTTGATTAAAAGTATAAGAGCTGACGTGAGTTTTAAGTCCTGCTCATGTCTTAAATGTGCATGGACAATTTAAATATACACAAACATAATGATTGCCGCTTCCAAAACAATGATTTAGCTTATAATGCTAAGTAATTTGTACCTACAACTCTCCATTTGCAACACACTGCCTGCACTGCCACATACACATCACTGAAAGAGAAAGAAAAGGAAAGTTCAGTAATCAAGGATAGTTAGTTATACATTACTATATGTGAGTGTTAAGAAAAACTACTTACCATGTAATAAAGGTGAGGTTCATAGCAGAAAAGCATGGGGACAGCTTTATATTGTGATGTAGCCTATTTATTTATTTTTTTTTTTGTACGAAAAAAAAAGGAACATTTCCGCTGTGAAAAAGAAATGTATAAAAGTTAACCTGCAAAACTGCAACAAATGTACCCTAATGTGTATGCTAAGGCCAGAAAACAGAAAAGCACACAACAAGCAGTATTCTCCTAATTTCAAAGACTGACTTTAAAAACTGGGCCAAAGAAAATTACCACTACTGGCTGCTGTTACTAAATATCAAGAGTTTTACTTATATTTATAACTATAATCCCTGAATAAAACCATGCATACCTATTCAATCATAACTTTAACTGCAATTTTAGGAAAGACACACAATGCCCATAAAAATGGACTCTTCTCTAATTAATTCATAGAAAAACCTTTCTGTGAATGAACACCATTACTGTTCTTGTATATTTGTCTTTTGAATTGTACACTGCTTTGTGTGTGTGTTATGATAGATCACTAGTTAATATAACCCCACCGATACCATGTTTGGTCTCTTTGAATTTG
>NW_015540863.1:63426-76686 GCF_001515605.1 Sinocyclocheilus anshuiensis | reverse complement strand
AGAAAAAAAAAAATAATATATATATATATATATATATACATCGCTTTGCAGTAGGAGAAAGATCTCAATGAGCACTAACTTGTTCCGTCAGGAAAATTGGTTATTTCACAAGGAGCTATAGTTTTAAAAGATTTCCGTAGAAGGTTTGATGTCCTATATGTGAAGTTTATTCTACTGGGAATCACAGCGGTCCTGTTGGGAACTGGGTGTTCTAAAAGATTTGTTTTTTTCTTTGCTGGAATCCTATTAGAAAATTCCCATAGGCTCCACTGGCTTCAGATCATAATAGTTATTCCAGCAGGAATCCTTTAGCATTTTTTGACTAGGATTTAAAACATTTGAAGGATCCTTTAGTGATGAAGAACATAAAATCGTGGTGTCAAAAAATTATTTGTTTGAAGCTCTGTGCAGTTAAATGCTGTTGTTGCCCCAGGTCTAGTCAGAATCTGCTGACGTTTTCTGCATTTTCCGAGCAGCTTTTGGGTGGAAAGTCTGCAGAATTTTGCTGAATGGATTTAAATGTTAAAGCGTGTTAAACGGAGCTGAAAGAATTGCATGGTGATTGGTAGCTGAAAGCAAAATGAAATTAGCCAAACTATTTCATGAACAAACTTGCAAAGTAATGAACAATATTGGGTAGAACTATGTAAGGCTGCAGTGGGCGTTTCACTTCTATGGAAACCTGCAGAGCTTTATGCAGATGTAGCCAATTGATTGTGACTTTTATATTTTATTATGGATCATTAGTCTCAAAATGGCTCTCAAACTGTTTGTATATCAGTGATATGTGTGTGTTAACAATTACTAAATCAACTGAACGATTTACAAGTGTAGTGGTACGGCAAATCTATAGTGCAATGCAAAACAGCGTGCCTTGATCTAAGATGGCATTGAACTTCAAATAGATGCCAGAGGTTGTGTGATGTTTTTGAACGTTGTGTATCAAGGGTAATTTCCTGAATGCAGAGATGATCTCTTGGTCCTCTCATCAGGGACTTTTCTCTAGTTCCCCTCTCTCTCTTTATCTGCCTCACGCAAACACACACATGCAGAATCACTCATGAACACACCACCACCATCTGCTGTTCTACCTGCTAAAATGGTTACTTAGCAACTGCCATTTTTTTTCTCTAAATCTTTCAACTCTTGCACAGTGTGACAAAACGCAATGGATGTGTTTACTCCGCTCTACAGTAAAGAAGCGCATTGTTTTGAATCAATAGAAAACACCTTAACACCTTCCGTGGGCTTTGCTGTATAATGCTGAGAAGAATGAGAAGATGCATGTGACTGGTTGACTAATGTTCCTGTGGGAATGAGAGTATCTATTCTTTACTCAGTGGGACGTTAAAGACCAGTAACGTGTCCAGACAGTTATCCTTAAAAAACTATACTGAAAACCCTTTATAAACAAAGCATTGATATTGGGAATGCCTAATTAAATAACAATTATGTAACTTTCGGTGTCTGTGTTCCATGCATTATAAAATAATTGACATCGGACCATTGAATTATTGAAAATTTAATGGGCACCTGAGGTGATATTGTACCTCAGCTGAGATATTGATGTTAAAATTCAACCGTCTAGGCTATAATATTCTGCTTACACAGTTACCACATATAGGGTACAACCGAGCTAAAGGTCCCCTAAGGGGGGAAAAAGCATTTTTATTTGATTTTATTTTATTTTTTCCCCACTGCGTTAAATAGCAACAAACAACACCACAGCACTTTTCTGAACACCTGTTTGGCGCAATACAGAAAGTGTGAGATTTTGTGAGCTCTTCTAGTAGCTCTACTAGTAGTCAGCAACTGTGGGAAAAGTGAAAATATAGTAGGCCTATTTGAGCTAAAATAAGTAAGCAAGCAAGCAAAATAAAATAAAGAAATATATAAATAAATCGTTTGATTTTGACGAAAATGTTAATATCAGTACCGCAGTTTGTTGTGCAAAGAAATTATGCTGCCTTTTTATGTGCATTTTTAATTATTAATGTTAAATGTATTTGTCGTCATATAGTTTAAAACAGGTACAATTTACTTATTTAACACGCTTCTTAGCTTTTAACCCTGATGTACTATCCTGATGACCAGAAATGTTTAAACTATATGGAGAAATTAATCTAAAATCCAAATCCAAGTGGGGAAAGGAGTATAAAAATACATATCACCTGTGTTTTCATAGAGTGGTGCAGATGTGTAAGCTATGAACTTTCAAAAAAAAAAAAAAACTTACGATTAGTGTCATAATACCCCCAAAATAGTGAGGTCTATCAGTGTCTATTTTAGTTATGCTGTTCATGCATAATCAAGGGCTTTGCTAAAACCCTCAGCAATCCCTCATGGTGACAAGTGCTAAAGCATAGTAAGAGAACGAGGGTTCAGTGTGCAGAAATTGACTGTGTGTGTGTGTGTGTGTGAGAAAGAACTGCTGCATTACAGTTCATAATGCTCACATCCACGAAAAGTCTTCATCCATAAATGACCTGTACATTATTTAAAAAGTTTAAAGAACAGGATTTATTTGAAATACACATCTGTTGTAACATGTATTTACTGTTAACTCTGATCAGTTTAATTAAAATAAATAAATAAAATAAAAAATAATCTTACTGATCCCAAACTTAATTGTAGTCGATATCTGTAGAAGTGGGACTATAGACTGTAGGCATGTGGGAAACTGACTACATGATGGCGGTTGGCATATTCCTCAGTTGTGATTTGATGCTTCTGAAGCAAGTCTTTTGAATATCATGTTTCAAAGAAGTTGTGACCAGTTGTGAGAGACTGCCAATGATCCTGACTGCCCACATGTTGGACCTTGACTCATAAAGGGCATTAAAGAAGAGCGGGCTAATGACTCTCTTTGCCGAACAGGTGATACATTACCGGCTAATGTGTTATTTTGCCCTAATATGGAAGAGCTGAACACAGACTCAGGAAGAATTAAACTATCAAAGAAGGCCTGCAATAAGATGGAATTTCTTCATATGTTGCAGAAATAATCTCTGGAGCTTTGAAACTGATGGGTAAGGTATCAAGCCAATCCCATTCATATTTATATGTAAAGCGCACAAATTTGTTTGCATATAGACAGCATATATTGACAGCTTCTACAATTGAAACCCTTTTACATCATGCACAGCTTACATTTAAAAATATAAAAATATTTACCAGGCCTGTAAAGACGGGTCAGAACTGCTGGAAACTTTGTGAAGTGGCCGCTGTAGGTGATCAAGATCAATATTCATACAAAAACAATGAATTCCATTCAATATTCTGCTAATCTTGAAGGATGCACAATATATGGGTAACATATGAAGCAATATTGGAGATTTTGAGCAATATATATATATACATATATATATATATATAATTTATTTATTTAAATTGTATATGTTCACTAACTTTGTAAACAATTTAATAGCACCCTTAAATGTAATATCAAATCTTAAAATGTATTTATTTAGCCGTACTGGCTAATTTCACTGTACAATACCATTTAATACAATTGATTTTAGTTTGTAGTTTGTTTAAACATTTAGCATTTATACAGTAACTATAGAAATAATCATTGGCTTATCTGTATCAAATTTTTATATTGTGAATCCCTAATTAATAAACATATGCACGTCTCTGAAATTGTCATATGCAAAGCGGTTTATGCATTAAAAGAAGTCCATTCATTGACGTTGTATGTTTTAGTGACTAAATGTCAAAAACGTGTGCCGCACAGTATATGAATGCTAATCAGATCATGTTCAAGATATTGATTAAAGTAGAGCAGGTGTTTGAGTCTGCTCCAGAAGTCCACAATCATCTCTGTTTTCTTGAAAATATTCAGCAACAGGCTTTCTGTGGTTGCACTCTAACACTAGCCATTAAACCTCCCATCTGTAGGCAGATTCATGGCTCCTGATTATGAAGCCAATTAGAGTTGTGTCATCTGTGAGCGTGAGGAGGTTTGAACAGGGATCCATGAAGATGCAGTTACACCAGTGCAACTCATCTGAATCTGCAAAACAATCAATACTATCAGTGACTGGAGTTAAGCTTGTTATAAGTTGACTGTCTCTATCATTTTTAGAAATACTCCACTGTTAGATAATCTGGCTGGATAGCTATTATCCTCTTAAGACCCAAGAAAATATTTGTAGGAAAAAAAAAAAATTTTGTTCATGTCTTTACATTGTTTAGAGCATTAAAAAAAAATTGTAAAAAAAAAATTTAAAAAATTATATTTCATTCATAAATTATGCTATGTCCTCGGTAGAGGACATCGGGACTCTTTTTTTTTAATTTTTTTTTTATAAAAAGACATGAATGAACATGCATAGGCAAAAACAATAGATTGTTTTAATCACCAGTACAGTTTTAGTTTTCAGGATTTTTTTGTTTTTACCAAACTTTGTATAAAGATGATTCTCAACTATGTTATAACATAATGATTTGATATACCATTTTTCTTTCTGCAAAATGTGTGTAAAATGGCCATAAACGGGTTTTTCATTATATACAATGTATCTATAAACTAAATCTAATTTGCATATTAATATGTTTTTGGAGCAACGTGTAATGAAAAAAGAAGTGCAATAATGGGAGTAATATTTGACAAGATTTTCATAATAATATATAATATTTCATAGAATATTGAAACATAATTTATTTCCCTATTCATTTGTTATGTCTCCCAAAATGCTAATAAACATGTTTTTAGTCCCAGTGCCCTCATATGAGGACATGTTTGAAATCAACGTCCTGTTTCGAAGCAGAAAGTCATATTTTGATTTGAAACCCCATAACATTTTCCTGAGATGTTGATTTATGACAGACAGTTTAAAAATTAGACAGATTTAAATGATAATTACAGAATATTATCAAATTTCCATAAGAGTGTCACTAAATTAATATCAGACATATTTGAAGGCCAAGGAGAGGGAGTGGTCATAGTGAAACATCCAAACATTTAGTATCTCTGAAAAGCCCTAAGGGTGTGTGTTCACGGTGTGTGTGTGTTCACTGCTGTGTGTGTGTGCACTTTGGATGGGATAAACGCAGAGCACTAATTCCGAGTATGGGTCCCCATTCTTGGCCACATGTCACGTCACTTTGGTATCTCTGGAAAGCCCTAAATGTGCTCTGTACAGGACATCCAGACTTAAAACTGTGGCATGTATAGTCTCAGAGAAATACACCAAAGTATGTATAATGTCCGCATATGAGGTCACAGGGTCTCAGGAGGTAAAGGACAGAAATATACTGTGGATTAGGGGTGGGCGATGTGACCAGAATATTACTTCACAACATGACAAATTGAGTTTAACGATATCTTACATTTACATTTAGTCATTTTGCGGGTAGCCAGTGCAAGGAGATAAAGAGAGGTGTAACATGGGCTGTTTTGGGCTCGTTGAAGACCAGACGTGCCACTGCATTCGTGTGTAGCAGGAACCCCAGTGACCAGTTGATGTGCTTTGGATACCTCCCCTCCCCAAGCCACCCTGGAAGACCTACCAGTGAGATAGCATTCAAACCAACAAAGTGGAATCCCTGTGATTCCCTGTGATGAGAGGGTGGACAGGAGGATCTGATGATTCACTGTGACAAAAGCAGTAGATAGATCCAGCAGAATGAAAACTGATGATTTGGAATCAGCTTTCGCAATAGTGTAGGAGAGATTGCTTGGAGAAGGTGTGAGGGGATTGGGTCCAGAGGGCATGTTGTAGGATGGCTGGAGAGGAGAAATTTTGATACTTCTGCCTCAGTGAGGGGACAGAAGGAGAAGATGGGAGTTTTAGCAGTGGGTGTGGTTGGTTTGAAGTCCTGTGTGTCTGTGAAGAATGTGGCGAAATCATCAGCTGTTATAGAAATGGTGGGAGGTGGTGGAGGGGGACAAAGGAGAGAATTGAATGTTTTGAAGAGATTACGTGTGTCTGGAGCGCTGTTGATCTTATTGTGGAAATAGGAAGATTTGGCAGTATGGACTTCAGCAGAGAAAGATGAAAGCAAAAACTGATAAATACTCAGGTCGGACGGATCTTTTGATTTGCGCCATTTTCTATTAAATGAGTAGGTGAGGGAAGAGAGGAGGATACTACAGAGGAAAGATATGAGGGGGAAAGGGAGCATAGGCTTCGTCTAAAAGTAACCGGCATAGGGGTTGGTGGCACACAGGTAGCAAAATGTAGTTTTAATGTAATGAAGAAATGGTTAGAGATATGAAGGGGTTTTACTAAAATGTTGTCTGCAATACAATTGCGTGTGCCAATTAAGTTAAGTTCGTTGCCTTATTTGTGCTTGCTTGTAGTGGTAAGTCGTTTGAGATCAAAATCTTATTTTAGATAAAATCTTATTTTATCTTAAAAATTATTGACAGACAGTCAGAGAGACAGATAGATAGATAGATAGATAGATAGATAGATAGATAGATAGATAGATAGATCACACAGACTGGGGGTTGGTGAGGTGAGGCATGCTATTACGTTTGTAAGAGATCTGACTGGTATGCTATAAAACAGGTGAAAAATTACACAGGCTTCCAAGGGGCAGCAGCTAAAATTGACATTGTTCGGGCAGGAAAAGAGAAGTATAAAACAATTATTTTATGATGGGATTCACTGTCCTTTCGATTGCATCATTGCATTCAGTCAGCAACTCAGCTTATGTGAGGAATCACCCTGCTGAGTTGTATCTCCGCTCCTTTCCGGCAGGCTCCTCCATCTAAAAGACGATTCAGTCTGCAAGAACGAGAAAGACCCTTAGCTATGGGGATTTGGAGACGTGAGGGTTAGAGAGGATGAGGTGAGAGAGAGACAACATCCTGCTCAGTGTTAGCTTGGTAGTGTGTACCAGTGTTGATGTATACTCAGTGGACCGGAGTGTTTCACTTCTGATAGCATATCAAACAGCACATGACAAACATTCACAGGGGACAGCAGAACTCTGAACTGTATGTTATAGAGCTCAACAATGACCGCCCACTTCTTCAGTGACCTGAGTCAGTTCCAGAAGCACTAGTCTCCATAGGCATTTCAGAAAAAAACTTAAATATTAAGACCTAGCCGTAGACCAATTAATTTTACACTATTGAAGTCTGTTATGATTTTATTTAAAAGAGATGCTTACGTACATTGTGTACAGTTTATGTTGGTTAGCAATCATCCCTGTTGAAAAAAACAGGTCATGAGTTGGTTTAAGCTGGTTGTGTGCTGGTATTAAGCTGGTCCTGAACTAGTTCAGCTAAGCTGAGCTAGTTGCTTAGGACCGGCTTAGGACCAGCACTTGACCAGCTTAAACCAACTCATGACCAGTTAAGGACCAGCTTAAACCAGTTCAAATCAGCAGCCATGCTTCAAAAAATACCTAACCAGCATATGCTGGCTGTTCAACAGGGATGGCAGCAGTACTTCATAAAACTAAAATGTCACAGGCCTACTAGGTACTCTCCATTACACAGTTAATGAATATACAAGTGCATGCTTTGGAAGAATTCAAACAGTCATCAGCAGCCATTATTTCTGTAAAATTAGGGATCAAAATTATTAGGGAAAAATTAGGAAATAAGGAAATTGCCGATCAAGGAACATATACAAACAAAAATAGTTGAAGTACCAGCAGAGAATATATAGGAGATTGTGAAAGAATCAATTTGCTATCACCGAGCGAGATGGGCAGCTGTTCTGTTTGCTCTGTATTTCAATTTGAAATATATTGAAATATATAATTTCAATCTATTTCATAGATTTGAATAGCAATAGATTTGATATAGACTAAGGGAAAATAGCAGTATTTTCTTAGTGATATGCTACTTACTAGGGATGTAACGATTCGATTCGATTCACAATTTTGATTTCATGATTCGATTCGATTCACGATTTTTTTTTTTTTTACAAAATGAGATTTAAGACAAATTATAAATTAAAAGTGTCCTTGTATTATTGCTTGGACAACATACTGTACGTTTTTTTGTGAAATTGAAATATAACACTATAATAATATACTAATTTAGCACTTGTAAATTATTACTCTTTTGTTGGTTTTGATTGCTTCTATTGTCCTTGTTTGTTAATCGCTTTGGATAAAAGCATTTGCTAAATAACAACATTTAAATATAATGTAAATGTAAATAACAAAACTATTTTTTTTTTTATTTTAAAATAAGCCCCAAATCAAAAAAAAATAAGTAACACAAATAAAATAAATGTGGTAACACTTTCTATGAAGCCCATATTTATAAAACATTATAAGGGTATTCTTAAGGCATTATAATGAATGCATAATGCATTATATATAAAAAAAAGTATAATATGCTATATAATCTTATGAATATCCATAAAAACAGTTTTAATGTTTTATAATATTTACTTATTTGTGGTTATAGCTTTTAAGAGTATGATGATTTATAACACAGTGAACATGTTGCATCCACTTAAGTTACAATGGATTATATTTCTCAAAGTTATAATTTATTATAAGTCTCTTATCTTGCCATCTTTCTCATGCTACTTTACTTAAAGCAATCAATGACCACTTATAAGTATAGTAATAATAATAATAATATTTATTTTTCCTCAAACAAGCCATAAGATCAGATATCAGATCAGATGAATGTGTAATATGACAAATTTGCTTTGAACTATTTTTATTGTAATATCAGTTTGATTATTTTGATGGTACCTTTTAGACAGCTGTTGATAAGTAACTCTGCAACTACATGTCAACTAGCAGTCATTGGAGTATTAGTAGTATGTCTGCTAAATATCTGCTAACACTTTATTTTGATGGTTCCCCAACAGACAAACTGACTATAACTAACTTTGCAAGTACATTAACATTCTTCATACCTTAACCTAAGCCTACCAATACTCTAATGATAGTTAGTTGACTTGTAGTTGCAAAGTTGCTTATAGTCAATAGACTAAGGGGACCATCAAAATAAAATGTAACCTAACATATAAACATTGCATTTTTTTCAGTTGAAATTATTAACTAGGTCGCATCAAAATTAATATTAGCCTCACAGTAAACACTCAAATAACACTACACACCTAACCACTTACAAGATGTCAGACACAGTGCAGATCTTAAATAAACAATGTCAAGATATGTAGTCCATTATAAATGTAAAAGTAGGTTTAATATGGTGCTCATTGTGTTAAAAATAATCATAATCTGAAAAGTTATAACCACAAATGTGTAAGCATTATAATGTATTATAAATGTTGTTATGAATATTTATAAGATGATATAACATATTATAAGTTTTTTTTTTATAATGTATTATGCATTCATTATAATGCCTTAAGAACACCCTTAAAATGTATTATAAATATGGGCTTCATAGAAAGTGTTACCCTACATTTCTTCATATAAACAAACTAAGGCTTTGTCTGTGCTCTTTCCATTTAAAATTAGAGGCAACCACTGCATTTTAATCATGATCCAAACAAAGATGCTGCATACATGCAACATGAGTAGTTTTTTATCTAAATTACATTGTATAATTTCGAAATTTGAAGCAAAACCAGAATGGTTTGACTTCAGTTTTGTGACATTATGCATACAAAAAATCTGCATGAAAAAGCAACAGCAGAGCTGAATGAGACGCAGATGCACTCTCTGCCAGCAGGTGGTGCTTAAAGCGTTTCCTTGGTTTCCGCTGTAAACAAAGCAGCGCTGCACTTATGAACTTTAATATGCATTATACAGACGCAAGAGGAAAAGAAAAGAAAATAATTAAGTTACCCTCAGACATACATTCATATAAACTCCTACCCCTAACTGAATCGCGATTTGTTTAGCATCTCAACCGATTTGAATCGTCTCATATTTAAATCGATTTTCAACCGGCTCGCGGTTAATCGTTACATCCCTACTACTTACACTGTGCAAATAGCGATATATTCTATTTACACTATATAAAATGGTAGTATTTTCTTTGCAATAAATGTAAATAGTAGTTGATGGGTTTTTTTTATACTTAGTGCAAATAGTGGCACCTCAGTAGTGTACATTATAAAGCAGTATGCAATAATAACTCATTGAGTGTATATAATCTTTTTTAATTCAATTATTAAATTGATGCTGTCTTACTGGGACAATAAAACCCTTCATACACCTACCCCTAATCCTACCCAGTAAACACTTTATTATTAAAGGCATAGTTCACCCAAAAATGAAAATTCTGTCAATAAATATGCTTCCTCATGTCGTTCCGTAAGACCTTCGTTAATCTTTGGAACACAAATTAAGAGCGCTCCGAGACAAATCCGAGAGCTCTCTGACCCTCCATAGACATCAAGGGTACTACCACGGTCAAGACACAGAAACATAGTAAGGACATTGTTAAAATGGTCCATGTGACATCAGTGGTTCAACTGTAATTTTCCAAAGTTACGATAATATGTTTTATGCGAAGGTCTAAACGAAGGTCTAACGAGTTTAGAACGACATGAGTTTGAGTAATTAATGACCGGATTTTCATTTTTGGGTGAACAATCCCTTTAAATACCCATAAGGCACTTTATTTACACTTTGCAAATATGCGACCCTCTCTGTGAAATCCAGGCGAAAGTCTCAAAATCTAATCATGAGATAACAAGCATCAAAATTTGATTTCAACCATTAATTTCGCTATGATTTCAATTTTTGACATGGTCTTACTCAGTCAATATTAAAAAATATCAGGGTTACATTTCCACAGAATGTTCTTTACCTTATGAAGGGTGATTTTATGTAGAAAACAGTACATCACAAAAAAAAAAAAAGACTTTAGCTGGGTTTTTCACAGCCAGGGTCACATATTTCCTTTATTTTTATTGAAAATAAACGCCTTTCCGATCTGATGTGTGATGGGAAAATGCGGATTCAAACTTGGGTCGATCACGATGACGGTTACTGCCATGTGCTTTACTCCCTACGCCAATTGTAATAGGCATCTTTTTTTTTTTATGTTGACTAGTTGACTAGAGTTTAGGCTAAATATGCTCTACGCTAAATAGGCGGTCTATTTGTACTTTGTGTAAGTAGATGCTCCGTAAAAGGTTTACAAATCATTAATGAAAGTAATGAACTTGCACTTCGAATTTCAGAAATTGACAAAACATCTAAAAACTAGGCAAGCCACTGCTTCAGCATTCAGTTTGGCAGCAGATGAATCAACAGACATTGCTCAGCATTGTATTTGTGTGAGATTCAGAAACTTTTGAGGTTACAATGATTTGTTGGCAATGAAACTGCTTGCTTCACTAAGTACTCTATGGACATCTTTGCCCCTTGTTCGTTCATCAAGCAAAGACATGAACATGTTTTCTCCATCACTACTGATGGTATACCCTCAATTACAGTAAAACACAAGGTTCTTGTTTCTGAAATGTGAAAAATCTCCCAACTTTCTGGCATTTCACAGTATATTGCACCAGCGAGAACTATGCAGCAATTTATCTGATGTACCTCATGAAGGTTATGGATACAGTGGTCAACTTTATTTAAGCACTAATGAACCAAATTTTGTTGCACTGTTAGACAAATTGGAGGGTGACTACGAAGGCCTTGTCCTGCACAGAGAAGTGAGATGGCTAAATTGGGGAAAAGTCGATTTCTGGCTTTACTCCCCTGAGTTGCTTTTCTAAAATCGTTTTCTGGATATACTTCCCAAGATAGTTCAATTCCTTGATGACATTGGAATGGGAGAGAGAGTTCCAGTATTGAAAGACAAGGAGTGGAAAACAAATCTTATGTATTTATTTTTTTTGGCAGACATAACAGTTCATTTAAACAAGCTGAACCTGCAACTTTAAAGTGACGGAAAACATGTTGATGACCTGTTGGTCTGTATTGAGCGTTTGAGGGTGTATTGGCCATACAAAAAAGAGAAAGATATGTTGCAATTGCCAATCAAATGCAAGAAAAATTATGATTATTATTTAAGGAATTTAACTCATTAATTCTTATAAGGGAATTAATCATTAATTTTATTTCTAGCTCAGGTTTTGAGAGGAATCGAATCTGAAAATTCGAGGTCAACCTGATTAAAACTGATTTCAAATTTGATATTTTACACTGTATGAGCTACTCGTCCTGCGAGACGTTGATGTCAGTGTATATTAACAATTTGACTATATGTGTTTTCCCTGGCCACGGGTTAATACGATTAGTTCGAAGCCTCATGATGAGTTGATTCAGTGGCATATCAGTGTCCGTTCATGATAGAAATCCCTACAATTATTTTGTTTTATTTATTATTATTGTTATTATTATTATCAGATTTTGCGGGACATTCCATCAGACAGCCACTCACTTTCCCTGTGGAAAAATCATGCACTACCCTGCAGCATTTGGTTTGCCATGCCACTCACTTGAAGATACTCTTCATATTTGGATACATTTGCAAATGCACACATTTTCTACAGTGACATGCATCAAATCATGCTTCCTTGTGCGTCTTACTGACTGCAACTTACAGCTGCAACTTCATTGTGCTGTTACTGCTTTTGAGCCAAATTTTACCAAATTAGTCTGTTCCCGACAACATCAGTTGGTTGAATACTCTATTCAAAAGAAATGTAATTGTCTAGCTATCATAATAATCAAAACATAAACTGTTAATACCATAATAGTCTGGTTGGTTTGCATTGGTGACAGCGTAAGCAAATTATATGTGGCCCATGAGACTTGCACTTAGACCTGTTGTCACTGGTCATATATCCAAAATGGTTTGGGCAGTCGAGCACACTTTTGGCTTTCAAAAAGCTTATTTATGTGCCTGGATCGCAGTGGTTGAATGATGCTGCACTGTATAAATATGCTGGATTGTATAGTAGGCTGCATCTTCCAACCCTCATAAATTACCTGCAAAATGGGGAATTTCTATTAATGGTGCTATTAACAGATCAAATTATTTCCACTTTTGTACTTACTGTTTTTTTTTTATTAAACGGGTCATAGGATGTCAAGTCAAGTCACCTTTATTTATATAGCACTTTTAACAATACAGATTGTGTCAAAGCAACTGTACAGCATTAATTAACGAAACCAGCAGTTCAATTCCAGGCTGCAGCAATGTCACATTGTGCAGAGGACTCAACTGGCTCCTGTGGTCTTGTCACATGAACCAGGGTCCTGTGGTCTGGTTCCTGTGGACGTCTAGGAGACAAGGTCCTCACTGGGGATCTGTCTCTGGGGCTCATCTAGTTGTCCTGATCTCCGCTGACATTCAGGGCTGTAGAGGTCCTCTCTAGCTGCTGATCCACCATCTGGGCT
>NW_015540863.1:62385-62810 GCF_001515605.1 Sinocyclocheilus anshuiensis | reverse complement strand
TAATCATCAGGTTTTAGCCAGGTTTCTGTCAAACAGAGCACATCTAGGTTATGATCAGTGATCATATCATTTACAAAAAGTGCTTTCGTAGAAAGGGAACTGATATTCAATAAGCCAAGCTTTATCATTTGTTTATCAATATTACATCTGTTTTTTATTTGTTGAACATCAATTCAATTCTTACTCTTAAATTGGTTTGGACGTTTTTTGTATTTTCTAGTTCAGGGAACAGACACAGTCTCTACAGTGTGATATCTAGGTGAAAGAGTCACTATGTGCTGAGAATTAAAGGGTTAGTTCACCCAAAAATGAAAATTCTGTCATTAATTACTCACCCTCATTTTGTTCAAACCCTGTAAGACCTTTGTTCATCTTCGAAACACAAATTAAGATATTTTTGATGAAATACGAGAGCTTTCTGACCC
>NW_015540863.1:59423-59952 GCF_001515605.1 Sinocyclocheilus anshuiensis | reverse complement strand
TGAGGCGGCTAGCAGACGGTCGGTTTAGCCAGTCTGTCTGCTTCCTGACCTGGGCCCCAGTTAGTCAAGTACAAACTCTAAAACTATGTGCCATATTTCTAGAGAGAAGAGCGGCACCACCCCAGGAGGGATGAAGACCATTTATTTTCAACAGATCAGGTCTGCCCCAAAAACTCGTCCAATTGTCTATGAAACCTATGTTATTCTGCGGGCACCACTTAGACATCCAGCCATTGAGTGACGACAGTCTGCTATGTATCTCATCACCACGGTAAGCAGGGAGGGGACCAGAGCATATTACAGTGTCTGACATCGTACTTGCAAGTTCACACACCTCTTTAATGTTATTTTTAGTGATCTCCGACTGGCGAAGTCGAACATCATTAGCGCCGGCGTGAATAACAATCTTACTGAATTTATGTTTAGCGTTAGCAAGCACTTTTAAATTTACCAAGATGTCAGGCACTCTGGCTCCCGGTAAACATTGGACTATGCTGGCTGGTGTCTCTATTTTCACGTTCCGTACAAT
>NW_015540863.1:50642-59118 GCF_001515605.1 Sinocyclocheilus anshuiensis | reverse complement strand
AGTTGCCCTGCTGCAGAGGCATTGTAACCGGAACCGAACAATGTACAGGGCTCCCTGAGCTAGTCGCATCCAAAGCCTTATCTAGAGCCCTCACATTCTTACTATCCTCAATTAAAATTTGGATGCGTGTATCTAATTCTGAAATCTTCTCTGTCAGCCTAACTATTTCCCTGCATTTATCACATGTGAATACCGTGATTGAAGAATGATTCTGACTTACCACTGTTGTTTGATGAACTCGTGAAAAAACGGAGCGAGAGAGAAAAGAAACGGAGTGAGAGAAAAAAAGAAAACAGCAATAGACACGAATGGAAACACGAATGACAAGCTAAACCGCTAATGAATGCTAACGTGCTGCACTCGCTGTTTTAGCATAAAAGCGAACGATCAAATTAATCAGATTAGTTTGATAGATAATATCAGAAATATGGTGGGGATTAAGTTATATTTATCACTTTTAACAACAGAGAGTGATAGTAAGATAGAGATTCAACAGAAAAGCAAGTTGATATGATTCTTTAGGGTCTTAATGAAAAGTCTGTAACATAGTTTGGTTAAAATTTCTCAATGGTAGTGTAAAAAACACCTTGTTTACCCTGTCAAAAACAGCTCTTTTCAGAGCACGCAGTTTTGTGGCATTTTCCATTAAATGTTAATGAGCTATGACTTGCTAATTAGCACATTATTAGGAAAGGCGATTTGCAAAGATTCATTAAAAAAAAACTTTACACTCACTTATTCTGTAGATGAAGCTGGATCACAAATGATCTGCGTGAACATAAACGCATTTATGTAGATCGGGGGCGCATTCTCTTCAAAAACAAATGTAATCCACTGCATCTTCAGCGGCTCAGATGTCAGATGTGAGTAAATGACGACTGCTATGTTCATTATTACATCCAACAACAGAACACCTCAATCGCTTAGGAGTGATTCTTGTCTACATCTGCTCCGGCGGTGAAAACAATGGCGGACAGATGACAGCTCACTCAGGGCGGGTCTAAGGTAAGACGCCAGTCCAGTCTGTGCTGAAACGCTACTGTCAATCAAACTATCGTGGGAGGGGCCTGTCTGTGTGACGTCACACAGACAGGCATCTGAGATCGGCTTGATTTGAGAAAGGGGTAAAGAATTGAGCAGATTTAAAAAAAAAAAAACACTGGGGGGATTTTTATCATTTTAGGGGGGTTGTGTACACCCACTGCCAACACACATTTCAGTTCAAACAACTTGTAAAAGTGCATGTAGCATCATATGACCCCTTTAAGTTTTGAATTAATTACTCATCACATTAAAAGTGCTTTCAGTAATTTAGTGCTAATTTAAAAAAAAGTTTTACACATTAAGAAATACGTGTTTTTGTGAAGAGTCTGAGTCACATCTCAGATAAAGACTGTTCTCGTAATAGTTCTATAAAACGTGCTTAATTATTTATGCTTTTAGTTTCACAAAACGTCAGAGAGAATCCTGACAATCACTGGCTACTGCCTCTGTAGATACACTAGCGTTGTGTTGTATGCTGATGCCAAGAGTGAAAATCAAACAATGAAACACACTTATTATCATGCTTTACCAGCAGAGACAATGGCAGAATACGTACCTGTACAGCTGAAGAAGCAGAAAAACCGTCAAAAACAAATAACAAATGTTATCATTGGTACACCTGGATGGACTTTTTGGAATTAGCCTTTTCCTTTTCTTTGTCACAATGTAGGAGAGCTGCTAAAAAGCGGAAACAAACTAGCTACAGAACTCAATGAGCTACCATGTGCAAAGATGGCAGATTTCAAATTGCATACATATGAGGGATCATGCATCAGCCAAGCAATTGCTATTAGGATTAATGAGTATGTTAACAGATAGATTCTTCTAGTTTGTAGACCTTCTTGGTTTGTACTCACAAAGCATGCTGGTGCTGTGAAAGTTTGTTTAGAGTGTTCACATACCAGCCAGATTCTTGCAAAACCGCCCTGAAACTAATCAAATGTCGCCCAGAGGCTGACAGAAACTATAAGTGAATAGGACATGACTGTTTTTTGCACTATTTATGACAATGCAAGCAGCATGAATCTGTCAATGGAGATATGATATGCTTTTGTTTCTCAGCTGCATCATCTCATCTGCCTGGACATCGTCTCCACTTACATAGTCTCTGTCAAAGCAGTGCTGGACTTGCCAGAAATAGCAAAGACTGCTGATGTTGCATGTTATACGTTGAGTCATTTGCATAAAGTAGACACAACTAGTCAACTTACTTTTCCGTATGAGTAGTTGACTAGTAAACATTCAGTTGTTTTCAAATCTGTCACGATTACTTAGCTAGCTAGCTTGTGCTAACCTTCAAAAGAGTATTGGTTCTGTCTCGAAATGTTTTTTTTTTATTTTTATTTTTTTTATGTAAAACAAACAAACAAAACACAGCTAATTAGACAGTTTTAGTTAACAGGTTTAGTGAGTGTTTTTAATTCATTTTCAGACAGGAAATATGCAACTGCTGATTCATTTTGCGCAATATCAGTGTATTATGTAAAAGGTGCTTTTGCTAAAACCCCTTGCAGATGTCAAGATAAGCTCAATCGATAGCGTTTGTGGCATAATGTTGACTGACAAAAATGTTTGGCCTTGTTGTCTTTAATAAAAATGTTAAAAAATAAATAAATAGTTGAGACACTTTCAACACTTTTTTCACAATTAAAGTGAAATGGGGCAATTTTTTGGATGATTTAAAAGAAATGTGGAGCTTATAACTTTATGAAACTACTTTAATTAGAATTAGAATAAACTCAATTCTTCTTAGAAATTCTTTGGTTTTGAGTATTATTTGTGCTTAAAGGTGTTTAAATTATTTTTGTTTATGGCAATGCATTGCCATGCCAATAAAGTTGCAAAAACTGATATAACTTTACACAGAAAAGCAATAAGCAATTCAAAAAAAAATAAATAAATAAAAATAAATATATATATATATATATATATATATATTGCTAAAAATCAGTTTTCCTACAATCGAAGTGATTCAAGATTGTACCATTTTCATGCTTTTGCAAATATGAAGTCAGTGCAGTCCCAATCAAGCAATATGCCTCACCAAATCGCATGTACAAAAGTACAGAATAGGTATAAGAAAGAGACATTGAATATATTTTTTTTTTGTTGACAATATGTTGACTTGGTTTTAACAACACTCTCATGGTGTGAGATGCTAAAAAGCAGTGAGACGTGAACAACAAATTAAAACATAGCAGAGATAGTAAACAAGAATGTGTATTTTACCTCAGATTCAAAATGGATTGCTGACTGTAGGTGAGCTATGAGCTTACAGATTCAGTGATATGGAAATTAAACAAATAAATTGATACATATGCTGCCACAATATTGTAATGTCTTTGAATTACTTTCATATGGGTGTTCTTTGTTAGAAAATAGTGACAACGTTAATTAAAGTAAATTTCATTAATTGGCATAACATTAATTCAATAATAAATTAACTGGCTGTTACTTTGTTTCCCATGTCTTGACTGACATCTCTCCTGTCCCCGTGTTGAGGCAAATCGGGAGTAAGTGCAGAGGCGTTGTGTGCGCTGTGTGAACGTGATCTTACTGTAGTTCTAGACAAAATGTGAACATGTATTTACTCATCTCACCTACACAAAAACAGATTCAGTATTTCTCAAAATGAATTAAAACAGTCAAACGCAAACTCAGAATAGTATACAAACCAGCAATAATTAAATGTTAAATATGACACGTCATTTATGTATTTAATCCCATTTTATTAACCAATGTCTTTGCTACTGACCTTCGATGATCCAATTCAACCATAATAATAAGCAAAAATGACTCATTTGTGTTTAATCTTTGTTATTGTTGAATAGTGTTGAACTTTCTTATCCTGCGTCATGTTCTTCATGCAATTTGTTTGAGCTGCACCCTCTACTGTACAGACATGAATTTACATTTCCTTCAGCCTGAGGCATATTCATTTCACTTTTGGTGTGAAGGGGCTTTTACATTTGTAAAACAATAACTTTGTATTATTATTATTAGTATTATAAAAACAGACAAGCAAGCCCTGCCCAGATTTAAAAAGTAACTCAAAGTAACGTAATGCATTACTTTCAAGTAACTAAGTAACGTAATTAGTTACTTTTTAGGGAGTAACACACTATTGTAATGCAATACTTTTAAAAGTAACTTTCACCAACACTGTTTATAGTTACTGTACAGTCAAGTTCATAAACAGCACAAGTAGTTTCTAAAAAAATGGCATACAAAACTGTAAAATCTTTTATTATGGAATTTATGTATGAATCATAGAGCATGACTGATCATGTTTCATATTATTTATTTATTCATGTATTTGTTTGTTTATTTATTTAATTTATGGATGATATGGATATTTTTTTATTATTAGTTATGATTAGTTATGATTATTTATGATTAAACCAATTTAGCATGTTAAATGTAGTTAGTCTTACTGTATGTAGCTATTTCATGCACAAGAAGGAATAAATTGTCGAGTATGTCTCTTGTCTCTCTCATGTTCTATGGGTGCATACTGTCTCCAACAGCCTAATGGAAAAGGTCAAACTAGCCCTTCAGATGGCATTTTCACCCACTCGATCATGCAAATATGGCCTCCATAAATCAGTCACCTTTTCATAAGAACCTCTTTTGTCTAGGCCATCGCTTCTTCCAGCGCAAATACCTAGCCCTGGAGAGCTAACCCGCTGTGGAAAACATCAGGGCAAGAGACTCTACTTGCCAGGACAATGGTCCCATTGAACTATGCCATCATCCAAATGAGAAGTGACATCATCCACCGTGACCCAGATGGAGCTGATGAGAAGATGGAACAGGTCCAGAGCGTCTTTGGCTGTGTAATGTGACCTACCGCCATATTCCTCTCTCAAAACAAATCGGACAGAATCACAGTAGTTCTGATGATATTAATCTCAAAGCATGAAATTTTGCTTTGTCACCTCAAATTATGCATGCAGGAAATTGATTTTATGCTCAACTACTCTAATTGACTAAAGTCCCACAATATTTACAAGTAAGTACATATGTAGTAGACATGTTGAGCCTTGATGTTCATTTGGGTGGCACATGTTTGAGTCTGGGTTGTAATCTGTCCCAATTCCACACCCTTTTCTGATTTGATTTCATTAATTTATTTAACATATTTGATTGATTGAATGATACATCAGTTCAAAACAACAATGAATAGTGTGGCTCCAAGACAGCCAGTAAGACTGTTTGGAGTGTAAAAAAATAAAAAAATAAAAAATAAATGCACAACCATACTTTGTAGTTTGAGAGTGTCTTTGTGAATACTGGTTAAAAGTGCGTATATATTTATGTATTTGCATTAATCATTGGTGGTGGGAGGGGAGACATTAAAGGCAATGCCTCTACAATAGTTATCTGGTAGTCTAAAAGTTCTAAAAGTGTTAAGGTTCATTTATTTAATTAGTAGCTATTTTATAGCTTTAGTCAATATTTCAATCAATCATTTTATATTCATTAATTTTATGTAATTGTAATATTTTTATATATTTGTAAATGTTAGTCATTTTCATAAATTGTACATGCATTTCAAAATGGCATGCCATTTTAATCAATTAAAATAACATTTGTATTGACGATGTACAAAATCATGAGCGTGTTTAACTGTAAAAGATACAATTTTAGCCACACTTTAATTTGGAAAAATGTATGCACATTAGTCTAAAACAATATCAACAAAACGTCTGTAGTAATAGCATGTCAGTATACTGAAGTATTAAGTCAAGTCAAGTCACCTTCATTTATATAGCGCTTTTAACAATACAGAATGTCAAAGCAGATTTGCAGTATTAAATAGGAAAATAGTGTGTCAATAATGCCAAAGGACAATAGTAAACACTCAATATTCAGTTAAAGGCAGTTCATCATTGAATTCAGTGATGTCATCATCCAGCTCAGTTCAGTTTAAATAGTATCTGTGCAATCAAGTCAACGATATCGCTGGAAAATAAGCCTCCCTAACTAAGCAAGCCAGAGGCGACAGCGACAAGGAACCAAAACTCCATCGGTGACAGAATGCAGAAAAAAACCTTGGCAGAAATCAGGCTCAGTCGGGGGGCCAGTTCTCCTCTGGCCAGACGAACCAGCAGGTTGTTCCAGCAAAGTCAGATTGTGCGGAGGACTCATCTGGTTCCTGTGGTCTTGTCCCAATGACCGTATAGGAGACAAAGTCTTAGTGTGTTATGTGTAAGCCAGGTTAAAGAGATGGGTCTTTAATCTAGATTTAAACTGACAGAGTGTGTCTGCCTCCCAAACAATGTTCGGTAGATTATTCCAGAGTTTGGGTACTACATAGCAAAAGGATCTGCAGCCCGCAGTTGATTTTGATGTTCTAGGTATTATCAAATTGCCAGAGTTTTGAGAAAGCAGCAGATGTGGAGGACTATAGTGCAATAAAGAGCTCACTCAAATACTGGATTTTTAAATCTATACGATGTTTAATAGGGAGCCATTGCAGTGTTGTCAGAACCGGGCTAATATGGTCATACTTCCTGGTTCTAGTAAGAACTCTAGCTGCTGCATTTTGGACCAACTGGAGCTTGTTTATTAAGCATGCAGAACAACCACCAAATAAAGCATTACAATAATCTAACCTTCAGGTCATGAACGCATGAATTAACATATACAGTATGCATTTGACATTGAGAGCATAGCTGGTCATTTAGATATATTTTTGAGATGAAACATTTTTTTAAAAGTTTTACAAGCGCTAGAAACGTGGCTTTCAAAGGAAAGATTGCTATCAAATAGCACACCAAGGTTCCTAACTGATGATGAAGAATTGACAGCGCAGCCATCAAGTGTCAGACAGTGTTCTAGGTCATTACATGCAGAGGATTTAGGTCCGATAATTAACACCTCTGTTTTTTTTTTGTTTCTTTTTTCAGAATTTAGCTTTAAGAAATGACGTGTCATCCAGTTTTTTTTATATCTACTATGCATCCCATTAGTTTTTCAAATTGGTATGTTTCACCAGGCCGCAAAGAAATATAGAGCTGAGTATCATCAGCATAACAGTGAAAGCTAACACCATGTTTCCTGATGATATCTCCCAAGGGTAACATGTAAAGCGTGAACAGTAACGGCCCTAGTACTGAGCCTTGAGGTACTCTAAACTGCACTTGTGATCAATATGATACCTCTTCATTTACTGCTACGAATTGATGCCGGTCAGATAGGTACGATTTGAACCATGCTAATGCACTTCCACTAATGCCAACAAAGTTTTCTAGTCTGTTCAAAAGAATGTTGTGGTCGATAGTGTCGATGCACTCGCACTTGGATCTTGAGTTTCACTCCCCGTAACAGAACGAACCGACCATAGGAATGGATCCAGTGAGTGCGGGAGGACTCAGAGACTTTTTGTCTAATAGTAACATCCACATGGAACGTCAAGAGAACCAGATGGTGGCTACAGGACGTGCCGTTCAGACCCTGATCACTCAAGTTTCAGAACTTACCACACAGTTCCAGCATCTGAGGGCAGAGACAGTTGCGGATCAACAACCCACCGTGCCCGATCCACCTGTTCCGCCGTTTCCGATCATTCACACCCACGAGCCTCGTCTACCCCCTCCAGCTTTTTATTCTGGGGAACCCCAGTTATGTCATTCATTTCTGGCCAAATGTTCCCTGTACATTTCCCTTCAACCATCATCATTTCCTACTGAGGAGGCGAAGGTGGCGTTTGTGATCACGTTGCTCTCGGGACGGGCTGCCAGCTGGGGAACCACCGTATGGGAAAAGAAACTTCCTTGTTGTTGTTCTTTCCAGGCATTTTCCGAGGAACTACGGAAGGTGTTTGACCACGCCGCTTCTGGCAGAGAGGCAGCACGGCTTCTCGCAGAGTTGCGCCAAGGGGAGAGTATGGTAACTGACTATTCTATTGAATTTCGTACATTGGCTGCAGAATGTGGGTGGAATTCAGAGGCACAGTGGGACATGTTTTTGTTTGGGCTTTCGGACCCTGTCAAAGACGAATTATATTCGTCGGAATTACCTACCGGCCTGGATGAACTCATAGTTCTGGCCATTCGGGTGGACACCAGACGACGGAGGCGGGGCCAACAAGGACTCCGAGAACGGCCGCCCTCCTCTCAGAGTTCCTTGCCATTTGTCACTGATCAAACTGTGTTTTCCCTTCCAGAGCCCGAGCCCATGCAGATAGGAAGGTCTCGTCTGTCATTGCAGGAGAAGCAGAGACGCAGGACTAATGGGCTGTGTTTGTACTGTGGCACTGCTGGCCACATCGCAATGCGGTGTCCAGTAAAAGTCAGCACCCATCAGTAGGTAAGAGGTTACTGACGGGTGGGATTACGATGAACAAATCCTCTTTTTCGGTCACTCATCTTCTGGCCAAGCTAATAATACAGTCACTACATCAGGATTGTGAGGCTTTAGTGGACTC
>NW_015540863.1:48422-50528 GCF_001515605.1 Sinocyclocheilus anshuiensis | reverse complement strand
CTACGAATTGATGGCGGTCAGATAAGTATGATTTGAACCATGCTAATGCACTTCCATTAATGCCAACAAAGTTGTCTAGTCTATTCAAAAGAATGTTGTGGTCAATAGTGTCGAACGCAGCACTAAGATCCAATAGCACTAATAGAGAGATACAACCACGATCAGATGATAATGGCAGGTCATTTGTAACTCTAATGAGAGCAGTCTCAGTACTATGATACAGTCTAAATCCTGACTGGAAATCTTCACAGATACCATTTTTCTCTAAGAAAGAATATAATTGTGACCCTGGACCACAAAACCAGTCTTAAGTCACTGGGGTATATTTGTAGCAATAGCCAAAAAAACATTGTATGGGTCAAAATTATCGATTTTTCTTTTATGCCAAAAATCATTAGGATATTAAGTAAAGATCATGTTCCATGAAGATATTTTGTAAATTTCCTACTGTAAATATATCACAACTTAATTTATGATTAGTAATATGCATTGCTAAGAACTTCATTTGGACAACTTTAAAGGTGATTTTCTCAATATTGTGATTTTTTTGCACCTTCAGATTCCAGATATTCAAATAGTTGTATATCGGCCAAATATTGCCCTATTCTAACAAACCATATATCAATGGAAAGCTTATTTATTCAGCTTCCAGATGAAAAATTTGAACAATTGACCCATATGACTGGTTTTGTGGTCCAGGGTCACAATTGTGAGGATACTACCTTTTCTAGTATATTTGACAGAAAAGGGAGATTCGAGATCGGTCTGTGATTAACTAGTTCTTTGGGGTCAAGTTGTGTTTTTTTAATGAGAGACTTAATAATGGCCAGTTTGAAGGTTTTGGGGACATATCCTAATGACAATAACAAATTAATAATAGTCAGGAGAGGATCTATGACTTCTGGAAGCACCTCTGTTAGGAGCTTAGATGGAATAGGGTCTAACATAAATGATGTTGGTTTAGATGATTTAACAACTTTATAAAATTCTTCCTCTCCTATAGTAAATAATGAGTGGAATTGTTCCTCAGGGGATCCGCACTATCTGATGCGATACTGACGCTGACGGCTGCATGGTTACAATTCTAGTTTTAATCGTATTGATCTTGGAAGTTAAGTATTTCATAAAGTCATTGCTGCTGTGCTGTTGGGAAATGTCAACACCTGTTGATGCATTATTTTTCATTAATTTAGCCACTGCATTGAATAAATACCTGGGGTTATGTTTGTTTTCTTCTAAACGAGACGAAAATTAATCAGATCAAGCAGTTTTCAATTATTTTCTGTAGGATAGGGTACTTTCCCACAATGCAGTACGAAATACCTCTAGTTTTGTTTTCCTCCAGCTGTGCTCCATTTTCTGGGCTGCTCTCTTTAGGGTGCGAGTGTGCTCATTATACCACGATGTCAGACTGTTTTCCTTAATCTTCCTTAAGCGTAAAGGAGTAACTGTATCTAAAATGCTAGAAAGAAAGAGAGAGTCCATAGTTTGTTACATCATCAAGTTGTTCTGAGCTATTGGATATGCTATTGGTAGAATAGTTTTGTTTTCTTCCAGCTGCGCTCCATTTTCCGGGCTGCTCTCTTTAGGGTGCGAGTGTGCTCATTATACCACGATGTCAGACTGTTTTCCTTAATCTTCCTTAAGCGTAAAGGAGTAACTGTATCTAAAATGCTAGAAAGAAAGAGAGAGTCCATAGTTTGTTACATCATCAAGTTGTTCTGAGCTATTGGATATGCTATTGGTAGAAGTGATGGTTCTACCATACTTGTAACAAGGAGTAGAATTTACAGTTTTAGCTATCTGGAGTTTGCACAAGACTAGATGATCTGAGATATCATCGCTTTACTGCGGTATTTCAACACCATTAACATCAATGTGACAGTATTAAATCTAGAGTATGATTTCGACAATGAGTAAATCCTGACACGTGTTGTCTAACCCCAGTAGGGTTCAGAATGTCTATGAATGCTGATCCCAATGGATCTATTTTATTGTCAATATGGATATTAAAATCACCAACAATTAAAACTTTATCTGCAGCCAGCACTAACTCAGATAGAAAATCAGCAAATTCTTTAATAAAGTCCGTATGGTGCCCTGCTG
>NW_015540863.1:44976-47998 GCF_001515605.1 Sinocyclocheilus anshuiensis | reverse complement strand
ATGAAGTTTGCACAAGACTAAATAATGATCTGAGATATCATCGCTTGGCTGCATAATTTCAACACCATCAACATCAATTCAATGTGACAGTATTAAATCTAGAGTATGATTTCGACAATGAGTAAATCCTGACACGTGTTGTCTAACCCCAGTAGGGTTCAGAATGTCTATGAATGCTGATCCCAATGGATCTATTTTATTGTCAATATGGATATTAAAATCACCAACAATTAAAACTTTATCTGCAGCCAGCACTAACTCAGATAGAAAATCAGCAAATTATTTAATAAAGTCCGTATGGTGCACTGGTGGCCTGTATACAGTAGCCAGTACAAACATTATAGGGGATTTATCATTAACACTTGTTTCTCTGGATAATGTGATATGAAGCACCATTACTTCAAACGAGTTATACTTGATGTGACAGTATTAAATCTAGAGTATGATTTCGACAATGAGTAGGTCCTGAGACGTGTTGTCTAACCCCAATAGAGTTCAGAATGTCTATGAATGCTGATCCCAATGGATCTATTTTATTGTCAATATGGATATTAAAATCACCAACAATTAAAACTTTATCTGCAGCCAGCACTAACTCAGATAGAAAATCAGCAAATTCTTTAATAAAGTCCGTATGGTGCCCTGCTGGCCTGTATACAGTAGCCAGTACAAACATTATAGGGGGTTTATCATTAACACTTGTTTCTCTGGATAATGTAACATGAAGCACCATTACTTCAAATGAGTTATACTTGAAGCCCGCCCTCTGAGAAATACTGAAAATATTGTTAGAAATTGTAGCAACACCTCCCTCTTTACCTTTTGGACGTGGCTCATGTTTATAACAATAATCTTGGGGGGTAGACTCGTTTAAAATAATGTAATCATCAGATTTTTTTTTAGTTGTTGAACATCAATTAAATTGTTACTCTTAAATTGGTTTGGACGTTTTTTGTATTTTCTAGAATAGACACAGTCTCTATAGTGTGATATCTAGGTGAAAGGGTCACTATGTGTTCAGAATTACCTGACTTCTGTGACGTGAGGCGACTAGCAGATGGTCGGTTTAGCCAGTCTGTCTGCTTTCTGACCTGGGCCCCAGTTAGTCAAGTACAAACTCTAAGACTATATGCCATATTTCTAGAGAGAAGAGCGGCACCACCCCAGGAGAGATGAAGACCATTTATTTTCAACAGGTCAGGTCTGCCCTAAAAACTCAATTGTCTATGAAGAATGTTATTCTGCGGGCACCACTTAGACATCCAGCCATTGAGTGCATCGTACTTGCAAGTTCACACACCTCTTTAATGTTATTTTTAGTCATCTGTGACTGGCGAAGTCAAACATCATTAGCGCCAGCGTGGATAACAGTCTTACTGAATTTACGTTTAGCATTAGCCAGCACTTGGATCAATCCAAGATGGTGGTTGCAGACTTGCATGGTTGGTTGGGTTCTGTGCTTGTTGTGTTATTTTTTAAATTGTTTAGCTTTGCTTTTTTTATTGGAACATTTTTATGTGACTTTTTAAAGATAGTATAACCCCCCTTCAGGATGTGCGGTTACGTTTTATGATAATATGGAAGAACTGTTTAAGTGTTTTAAACGTAACTGTGAAGTACTTGTTTTCGGAGATTTTAATATAAATTGGTTAGATAAGCGTTGTAGAAAAAAGCTTAAGGATCTGACCTCAAAATATGATTATCGACAGATGATTAGTGGACCCACTCGTATTAGTCGGAAAACACAAACATTGATAGATTTGGTATTTACGAATAAACCTGAACGTATAACAAAAACGTATAATTTAGTTTGTGGTTTGTCTGATCATAATATGGTATTAATTGCTAGAAAACTAAAAAAAAAACGATTAGTAAGGTATCATAATAATCATGATGGATTAGTAAAATTTGAGATTCCTCGTAAAGACCAGGCTGAATTTGAGAAGGAATTAATGGCAATAAGTTGGAATGAAGTTTTACAACATAATCATGTAAATAAATGTTGTGATGATTTTATGATTCATATCAGTCGTATTGTAGATAAATTTATTAAATGTCGGAAGAAATCATATAGAAAAATACAGCTTCCTTGGATAAACGATACGATACGTCAATTAATGAAACAGAGATTATGCCTTAAATACTTTTCTTAAAACTAGACATGAAATAGACTTGCAGCTGTTTAAAGCATTTAGAAATCGAGTAATTAAGGAATTTCGTACTTCAAAATCTAATTATTACATTCACATATTATCTGAAGCTAAGGGAAATGGTAATATAATATGGAAACAAATTAACAGTTTAATAAAACCAAAAAGTAAAGTTCAGGATAAATATATTCTTAAAGTTGGAGATGAACTTGTTCATGACTCAAAAAGAATTGCAAATATATTTAATGATTTTTTTATTCAATCAGTAAAAGATCTTGCATCTAATTTTTCAAACGTTGAAGTTGAGGGGCAGTACTTAGTGGATGAAGATGCCAATCAATTTGAGAATATAGAGGATGATGTTAAATTATTTGAAATTCAGGAAGTGGATCAATCTGTAATTATGAGAATTATTAATGAATTGAATACTACATATTCTAAAGATATATATAATCTTGACACTGCCTTTTTAAAAAAAAATGGAAGTGTTTTAGTTAAGCCCCTTACCCATCTTATTAATCTTTCTATCAGAACTGGGCAGTTCCCTGATAGTTGGAAAAAAGCATTGGTAAAGCCTATTTTCAAATCTGGGAATTCAGATGATATAATTAACTATAGACCAATTAATCTTCTCCCGGTTCTCTTTAAATTGCTGGAGAAGGTTGTATCAGAACAATTTTTGCAGCACTTAGAGACTAATAATCTTTTACACCCTTTACAATTTGGTTTTAGACATAACCATTCTACAGAAACTGCTACTTGTTTATTATTAGAAAATATTAAGCGGTCACTCGATAAAGGATTTAAAGTTGGTGCAGTATTCCTGGATCTGAAAAAGGCATTTGATACCGTAAATCATAATATTTTAATGT
>NW_015540863.1:39909-44839 GCF_001515605.1 Sinocyclocheilus anshuiensis | reverse complement strand
ATTGTAATTTATAAAAGCCCTCCTAGGGACAAGTGTTGCAAATTAGCTTTGGCTACAAGCACAATGGTACATGCATGGGATGATTGTTTTTTTACATTTTCGTCTATGTTTATTGTATCTGTCCCTAACAAATAAATAAATAAATACACTTTTAAATTTGCCAAGATCTGTTTGATGTTTTGATCGGAACGGAAGAGCGGTGTTTTGACCCGCAACTATGCCATCTCACAGTCACCCAGTCGACCTGCTGCGGAGGCATTCTAACCGGAACCGAACAATGTACAGGACTCCCTGAGCTAGTCGCATCCAAAGCCATCTACAGCTTTCACATTCTTACGGTCCTCAATTAAAGTTTGGATGCATGTCTCTAGTTCTGAAATATTCTCTGTCAGCCTAACTATTTCCCTGCATTTATCACATGTGAATCCCTCGTCGCCGACAGAGAGAGCTAAACTGTACATGTGGCAAGCAGTGTAGAAGATACAATAGCAGGAGAAGAAGACATAACTCACTGTGATTGATTAATGATTCTGACTTACCAATGTTGTTTGATGAACTTGTGAAAACGGTAATAGACGTGAATAGAAACACGAATGGAAATGTGAATGGAAACGCAAATGACAAGCTAGCCGGCTAATGGATGCTAATGTGCTACACACGCGGTTTAAAATTAAAAGCGAATGATCAAATTAATCAGATTAGTTTGATATATAATATCGGATATATGGTGGGAATTAAGTTATTTTTAATCACTTTAAACAACAGAGAGTGACAGTAAGATCGAGATTCAACAGAAAAGCGAAGCTACACGGAGCTACAATCACAAACCACTCAGCAGCATGGCAGACAGGAACCAGGAAACTCAAATTAGTCAAATTAGTTTTAGTTTCAGTTTATTAGTTACTGTTTAGAAAGTACTAATTCTTCATGCTTTTATTAATTCATGTGTAGAGGCTTTTTAAAATATTGTGTTATGCGTAGTACCTGATTAATTTAGCTTAGCTTGAGCAAGTCGATCCTTAACACACTAGTATGATTTCTGTATTTGAATCAATTATTTTTAATGAATAATATAGGATTATTTTCCCTGCCTTTTTCTACCAAACACAGTTAGTGCATTGTTAATAACTTGCAGTGTTTATTTTCTCATATTTTTTTTTTTTGTCAACAGTGTTTTTTTTTATTAAAACCCAATTTCATAATGTTGCATCTTGCATCTTGTCTTTATTATTGTTGACAAAATAAATAATACAAAGGCCTTCATCAAGTAACATTTTCGTCAGCACTTTCATTAACAAGATTAACAACGGTTCCCCCAAACTGCACAGAAAACAATGCCAGCGTCTGGAGAGGTGATAATTAGCATCTCAAAAATGTTTCTCTCATTTGCAGAAGAGAAAAAACGCTCCAAATACAGCTCCATAAAAAAACACGTCACATATTTCTGCCTTTGGCAAGAGGACAATGTCATCGGATAATGATCTTGTAGGAATCCCCTGGAAAGGAGGAGCGCTATCAGCACTTAAGTCTGCTGTTGCAAACCTGAGAGCGGTAACATTCAACTTTTCCTCGGGTAATTAAAGCGCAAGGACACAATAAAGTTTAGTTTAAGATCATAACTCAATTATCCAAGCCCTTTTTTACTCTTCTCATGAACCAGTGGCTTTTATTTGCAGCTTACCGGGTCCGTTCCGACTAATGACATGAAAAGGTGCTTCGAGGCACATCGCAACTGGTGACAAAATACTGTTGGCAAGCTTTACGGCAAACGGCAATGGCAAGTCCACGGATAGAGCCGTTACTAATGATCTGCACATGGCCAGCCTTCTGACAGCTGCCCTTGTCATATGGAGGATGTAATTAAAACAAACAGTGAATAGGCCCTGTGGTCAGCGCCATTGCTGTGACTGCAATAACTTCTGACAGGTACACTGTAAGGGGCCCACATGATTTCATGCCATTTTTAGTTCGCCAAGGTAATTCTCTAATGTTTTGAGCCTTCATTCATGAGTTAAGTTTGAGGAGTTTTCATTGATTTTATGCTCAACCACAATGGAACTGACTGTTGTCCTTCAGAAATCTTTGCATCAGATCAATTCTCTATTTAGTCAGATATTCAGTAGAGTAAAAGCTTGTTTCTCTGTAAATTAGCTTGGGTTTACCACTTGCAGAAGTGTTCAAAAAGCGTTCAGGCTCCCCAGTCTAGGAGACTGTAGCTGCGTCATGACTACGACAAAGCCTAAAAAACGTTTGAACAGCTGAGATCAGGGAACTACGCAAGTACTCTCAGGTGTTGTGAAAGCAGGACACGGTGATGCACATCACCGCAGTGCCTGAATTACATGTTCAGTCGCACACGCGCACGCGCCAACACCCTCTTGAGGACGTTACTCATGCTTTGTGTGAATTAATCATCATAATTAGCAGACCTTGTAGTATGCAACTTTCAAAATAGAAATGGCTTCACAGTGATGTAGCACTTTCTATTAAAATCGAAGGGGAACATGCTCGTGTGTGTGTATGTGTGTGTGTGTGTGTGTGTGTGTGTGTTTGCTGTCCTTATCGAGTTGAGACACCGTGTGTTGACCTTGTATCCCATATGCTTTCCTCGTATGCTTATTTAGTGGTAAATTGGCACAAATGGTATTTTCCTGTTCTCACGTCCCGCTGTGGTTCTGTGGTTTATTTGTATCACATGTTAACCCCCAATCCTGCAGTGCTGAGACTAAACCACTCTGCAGCAAGATTAATGTGATTTACTCAACTAGGACATGCTCCTGGATCCACATCCTTGTTGGACCTCGGACAACATTCCTAGCAGGCAGTTTGGCTAAAGGTTGAGGGTCCAACAACATTGTTGTACTTTTTAGCTTGGGTAGATCCTATGATTTTTTGGTAAGAATGTTGTTCCAGGACTAAACGAGCAATGTGCATTTGAGCTGACCTCAGGTAAAATGTAATGTTATATTGTGGGATTTCAGCAAAGGTTGAGACTTTTAATTCTACAGAAGCTAGTTAGTCGTCATTTAACACTTTTTAGACAAAATAGGCATTAGAAAACAAAGGCATAGGAAAATGTGTCTCTACCTATATGTTGGCAAAACCCCAAAACAAATCTATACATTAGAGGCAACACTAGAGGCAGTACAACACCACCTTTTATTCACACAAATTATGATTACAGTGGCAGTTATTTGCACAATACTATGTTATGACCTCGAAACACTTTTACCATGGATTGTCAACTAATGCATTTTGACATTTACATCATGTAACCAGTTCCATATGTATGGCTTTTCTGATGGAGTAAACTTGCTCAGTAGCTCACCTGGTGCATCATTGCACTTGCGATGCAATGAAACAGGAGTCACGAAAAAAAGAGCTCAAAGACTCAAATGGAAGCTGAAATCTAAAATGGCATGGTTTCATCATTAAATGTGTTTTATATTGTATTGTTTTGTTTTTTATTTGTTTTACATTTGCTATCAGTTAGGTTTAAGGTCAGGTTTAGTGTAGGTGGTATGTTATTTTAAAATGTGATAACCTTTTAGTACCACTCGCTGGACATTTTATTTCTGAACAGCTGTGATATACAACAACCAATGTAATAAAACATTGTCAAATTCATGTTTATCCATTTCAGATAAAATTGGATGGCTTTTAGGTCCATTCACTGGACATTTCATTTTAAAAGTGTCATATAATTTTGCAGAAATGTCACCTCAGGCACGTTTTTCCAATGAGCCTGGGTTCCTTTTGCCCATAAGCAACTCAGTAGTCTTATTACTGGGACAAACCTCCGGCGTAATCTGGTGTTTAGTGTATTGCTCAAGGTCACCGTGCTCTCTGTTCATGAATTGCACCTTACAGGGATTGAACCGACAACCTGTCAGTGCACAGCCCAGATCTTACACCAGATCTAAACCCTATGGCAACCCCTTATGCCTTGACAAGGTTAAACTAAAGCTTACAAGAGTAATGCAGAGCATCTTGTTGGGTAAAATGTATTGCCACTTAGTATATGTAAGAAGCAGAAGCTTGTATTGTGGTATTTCGCTATCCTATTTAGTGTGCAAGTTTACTATTAGATTTCAATAATGTGTGTGTTATAACAGTAATTCAAAGATGGTATACTGTTTCACATGGATTTTGAACTTATGTATTTGGGCTTTCTTTTTATAAGCTAATGTTACCCACAATTTATTCTCCAATAAAAAAAGGAGTAGACTGTGGTGCTTTTCTTTTGACTTTTTTTTTACATTTTTAACAAATATCATTTGGTGTGATTTAGAGCCTTGCATAGTCTGGACATTGAAAAAACGGTGATTAAACGTTGCATAACAAACTTTGTGCATCAAAGTAACTTCAATGAGAAAATCTCCTCTGTCTCTTGATTTCATCAGTCTATTTCAAAAGCTAAGGGAAAAGTTAGTGTTTTACTATTAAATAAGTACATTTAAATAAGATTAATTTAACTTTTGGCTAGATTCGTTGAGGTTTAATTAAATACAATTTTGAAAAACTACTAGTACTTTTAACTGCAATACATTAAATGGATAGTTCACTCCAAAATTAAGATTCTATCATCATTTACTCGCCCCTGAATTTGTTCCAAATCAATATGAGGTTCTTTCTTCTGTTGAACACAAAAGAAGGTATTTTGAAGAATGTGTGTAACCAAACAACTTAAGTAGTTGTATATTTGTTCATACTTTGGAAGTCAATAAGAAGTCAATTGTTTGGTTACACCCATTCTTCAAAATATCTTATTTTATGTTCAAAAATAAATAAGTAAGTAAGTAAATGAATGAATGAATGAATATTTATTTATGTATTTATTTAAGCCTATGCCTTTAGCAGAATACATATTTATACACCCCTGGTAAGAAGTTTTTTTTTTTTTTTTTTTTTCTTTTTTAAAGGGGCTGTT
>NW_015540863.1:38782-39721 GCF_001515605.1 Sinocyclocheilus anshuiensis | reverse complement strand
CCCTGCCTTTCTGAAACGCGTCGATTTTTACAAAGCTCATCGGTCTGAAAAAGCGAGGTGTGCTATGATTGGCCAGCTATCCAGTGCATTGTGATTGGCCGAATACCTCAAGTGTGTGACGGAAATGTTACGCCCCTTACCATACTGTGATGCCATATCCCCACGTGACGAGGTGGGTTTCCAATTAAACCCATTACAAAGGAGGCATTTGTTGCATCCAGTGGGGACATAATTACGAATTATAATGACTTATACTGTCTTTTTACGTGCTGCATTGCGTTTCGCGCTGCATAAACATAAAACCACGTCTGCATTTGTGATCAGAGAAATGACAAACAACAAGCGCTACTCTGCACTGCTCAAAACTTGTGTTTGAATCGTCAGTGGCACATTCTTTAACCTTTTAAAGAAAACGCTTCCCCGCCAAAGATGAGTTTTTACGGCTTTTCATGTTTTCACTGTTATACACTCGGGGGCGCTATTACACATCTTCTGAACGAGTACAAAACCTCCCAAACAAAAACACACGTGAACGAGACGGAGAAACTAGCGATCTCTTATGTAAACAGATGCATATGAAAAATAATAGGCAGCATATCAATGAAAACTGCATAATGTTACGGAGTAAAATGTTGATCCAGGAAGTGGTATATGTCTGTGCAAGCTTTGGAGGTATTGATGGAAGCGATTTGCTGGATTTATGCTTTGATGATCATACTGAATATTATCCAGATGTAGTTTTCGATAAAAATTTGATTTTCTCACCTTTTTGCTCAAAATTATGCATTTTTTATGAATCCTACCTATATTCAAGTGTTGATAAAAAAGAATGCTTTAAGCTAGAATAAAACGGATTTTTTTTATTTAAAAGTAGAGGCTCTGATCTTTATTTTGGTGTATTGCATATTCAAATATTCATACAGCAAAATATACTGGAGG
>NW_015540863.1:38338-38772 GCF_001515605.1 Sinocyclocheilus anshuiensis | reverse complement strand
GAAAGAGTTAAATATGAAAACGTTCTTACAGGCTGTGAGTCAGAAGTGCCAGACTGTCCTTGCAAAGTTGGAAATGTCCCACTTTATAGAAACAACCTTTGTACACAGCATTGTAGGCTACTCTCACAGGTTCAGGCAGCAGTCCTCCGTAAAATGCACTGCACACATCTTAATATTTGGATTGAACTGTTCTGGAACAGTGTTGAAAATACAACTTAACCACTGATTTTTCGTTGTGTCCTCTTTTGGAAGGCCAAACAAAGTAGTTTCGCTTTCACAACGAAACACACAGCGTCTATAAATATATATATATATATATATATATACTGTATATATATATATATACACTCTTAAAAATATAGGTGCTTCACGATGCCATAGAAGAACCTTTTTGTCTAAATGGTTCCATAAAGAACCTTTAACATCTGAAGAAC
>NW_015540863.1:29319-37276 GCF_001515605.1 Sinocyclocheilus anshuiensis | reverse complement strand
CGAGCGGTGACTTTTTTAACCGGGTATGTAATTATGCACGAACAGCTTATAACACTCCAGAGAGAAAGGAAAACTTGAAATTGCATCACATGATCCCTTTAAATTAAAACGACAAATGTCACTTTAATGAAATAAATATAATAATAAACGTGAAGGGCTTTGTGTAGATTAACAATGAGATCAAATCGAACTACTGTGGACTGTGCATACTTATCTTTGAGAAATGTCTTCCAAATAAATAAAATAAAATAAATACATTTTAAAAAGTTCTTCTTTAAAATTCAAATTGACAATCCATAAATGCTATCTTAATTAAACTGCTGTTAGCATAGTCAGTTTGCCATCAAGGGCAACGACAAAATTCGAAGTCATTTGTAGTAAATGAGTAAAATTAGATAACATGGTCACAGATTGTGCTGCAATAAACAATGGTGGAAAATATAATTGCTTCAATATTGCAGTGTCTTCAACATGTGGTGAATATGGCAAATGTGTTTGTTTCATTTACATTGTGTATTCTCATGCAAGAGATTGAAAGAGAACAATGCAAATAATTGTTTAAATGCTTAAAACAGAAATATAACAATTATTATGGCGTTCTCACATAAGGAACCACCAATCATGAGTTGCAGATATAGTCTCATCATTTTATTGGCTGCAAGCAGGTGTCAATCAATCACTGGGCGACGGTGCAGTGGTGGAGTTGGACTGATGGGAGTGTGCCACTGCTCTCTGCCATACCTCCTCTTGTGCATCAAATATCCTGGCTCGCAGAAGCCTGCGTGCCAAAGGACAAGGCATCCGTCAGGCGGGTGTCATTGCTAATTACCCGACAGTTCCCGAAAATTGGGTTTTAATTCAAAGAAAAATAGGATACCCAGCATCCCCTTCAAAAACCAATTTGGAGAGCGGCATGTCGTATTGCTCAGTCATGATCGAGTTAATGCCTTTGGAGTCAGTTATCATTAATCAGATTTGGTGGGAATGAATTAACTCACAGCTACTGGATGTCGTCCAACACTATGGGCTGTTTGCGTGTGAAGGGAGGTGCATGAAGTATTAAAGCCCGCTCTAATGTGAGATGAACATGTGCCAGTCACACACTGCTCTGTGACACAGAGATGATACTGGAACTGTGTGATTGGCTGAGATGATATGTCAATGTGATGCCATTGCCAGAACTGCTCAAATCAACTTGAAGGAAAAGCCTAATGGAGAAGATGTCATATCTGACCTACCAAACAGAACAATAGCTTTATCCAATATAATCACTTCCTAGACTGCAATTTAGGGGTACTAGCTTCTTTTGACAATTCTTGCAACTAATATAATTATGGTGGGTCTTTGTAATGTCTTCACAAGAAATGGCCGCCAGAGAAATGCGAGAAAAAGATTAAGCCACAGATGCTATTTATACAAAGTATAAAAAGTAATCAGTCTATATCTACGCTTTGTAAAAATATCAGTAATTTCTTAGTGATATGCTATTTACACTAAGTGTAAATAACAATAGATTAGTTTTACACTATGTACAAATGGTTGTATTTTCATTGCAATAAGTTTAATAGTAATCAGATTATATATTTATACTTACTGCAAGTAGTGGCAGATATTTGTTGTGTAAATACATGTTTTATTTAGAACTATATTTGTTGATGATATAGAGCAAATCAGATAATAATGTTCTTTAATGTAAGTGATTTATTCTTAACTTCTTTTTGAATTGCATAAAATCAGTATCACATTTGCAGTTTTGTTAATATTCAATAAAACAGCAGTCTTCTTCCACGATTGATACTATTTAACTATACCATGTTATCAATGCAGAAAAAAATTGAGACATCAATAGAGAGAAGAATAGAGACAAACCTCACTTGTACAGTGAGAAAATGCCTGTGTGGTGTGAGAACAGTGTTTTCAAAGATTGAGAACAACTTTCTTTAAGATGCCTTTTCAAGGTTAGAGAAATGTTGTTGTAGGTAAACAAAAAATGCATTGCACTGTGATGTTACGTTATTTTTCACATTTGTAAGTAAAATTGTCTCTCCGTTTGCTTCTTCTGTATTTCCATGACAAAAAAAATGCATTAAGCACTTGGCTTTCTGAACAAACGGCACTTTCAAACTACAAAATGCTTCTTCCAGATAGTGTGACATCACAAAGTCACTCATTTCAATAATTCCCGCCAATGGAATGCACTAGAGATGCAATAGAGAAGACAAAGAAGACTAAAAGAACATTAGTAGCGTGAAGAAGAAATTTAGTAGTGTGTTGGTGGTGGGTGTGACATTTCCGGAACATGCTCGCAAATCACAAAGCACTGGGTCAGCTAACCAATCAGAGCACATTTCGGATTTTGGAAGGAAGGAACTAATCAGCACGTTCAAGACAAACTGGGAAAGACAGGAGCTGCAATAATGTAAAATATGTGAAACAATAATGTGTTTTTGGAACAATCTTAAAACTTATTCTAGTACACCCCAAACTAAATCAAGACTTCATAAAAGTGCATAATAGGACCCCTTTAATAAACAGCGTTAGATTTTTATTTATTTATTTATTATTAACTAAGCACAACATTTTGTATGCATGCTCTACACATAAGAATATTTTCATCAGTTTTGGACTTTATAAATCCCAATTTGTTCCTCACTTGCGACATACGACGAAATCCATGGAATTTAGGATCAAATCCAATCGTCAGTTAATTTTTATAAATGAGGCCCCTGATTTGTGTTTGCTTGATTAGTGATTACAGTATTGCAGCTACAGCAGTAGCACCACATGAAAGCGGTGAAGGGAAGGAACATGTGATTGATTAGTAATGGGCCTTACAGCCAGTGTAGAACAGGCCTCTGGTTTCTCCAGCTGCTTCTGTGACACAATGGCGCTCGGCTGCTTTTGATCAACTCCACAGCGTGACACTCATTTGAGCATGAATGTCTGCAGGCTTTCACTAAAGGCCAAGGTGTCTCATATGATAAGAGCCCTCTGATGAGGCTGATGGTGAATTCAATCAGAGGCCACATCGCCTACAGCACATGCTAGCAAAGAGAGCACGCAAGGGCGAAACATGGATGCTAGTAAAAGCCACTGCCTTCTGGAAGGCAGACCCAGAAAATATTCAGATGAGGGCCATCAGCCCAGGCCATATCCGTAGATGATCCCGGAATGCTGGACATTTTAAAAACACAACAGATGAAAGTGGTATTTGAAGTCAACTACAGAGTAAAACAGGCCTAGTCAACTGTGCTACAAGAGTAAAAACCATTTGTTTACCTTTTATTTCTGCAGCCACAGTCTGTTTGTCCAACACAGTCTCATCAGTATTCATAGGTATTCACAACTAAGGAAGAGAAAAAAAAAAAAACCTTCAAAAGTTTGTAGTTGGTACATTTTCTTTTTTTATTTTCCTTCTTCTTCTTCTTTTTGAAATAAATTAATACTTTTATTCAACAAGCATGCATTAACAGATTAACTGTTCCGTTTATTTTATCTTCAAAGAACCAGGAAAAAAGTTTACAATATCAATCAATCAATCAATCCAATAAATAAATAAATAACATTGATAAATATTAGCAATGTTTCTTGAGTAATCGCTACTGAAGATGCAGCATACAAAAAATACAAAATAAAAATCAAATACTATACAATAAATAAAGAAAGAAAGAAATATTCAACGTTGATAAAGGTTGACTGCCTACTAAAAATTCACCTTTGCAAACACGGAAATAAATTACACAGGCAAATAGAAAACAATTATTAGTAATTACAATTACTATTACAGTAATATTTTGTGATATTATTGTTTTTACTGTAAATATGATCACAGAAATGCAGCATTGGTGACCATAAGGCCCTGTTTACACTTGGTAAACGTTTTGGTCAATCGGATCACAAGTGGACAACGCTAAATACAGGTGTAAACGGGGTGTGAAACGTTTTGAGCTCGTCCACTTTCAACCACTTCCAGAGGTAGTCGAAAACGCATTCGACCGGATTGCTTTCGTGGTGTAGACGCTCATGTGGTCGAAAGCGTTCGAGCAGTCACAAAGGACCACCTATCACTGCCTACTGACCTAATACACGTGTAATCATTGCGAGACGTACAAGGATGCACGCTTATCAGACGGGATTTAAACTTTGACCGAATTGACTGAATTAGAAGTATTATTTTCTGATAACACGAAAAAGAAACAACAGCAATAAGTACAAGCAGATGTAATATTAGAGCACAATAACTTTAGCCCTCCCGCTCATGTTCTGACGCCGACAGAGGGATCCGCCCATTTACCCTCCTCTTGACGTAATCATCACCATGGGGGGTAATCTGGTCAGAAGTGGTCGTAAGTGGACAGAAGAGACAGATTAAAATGCCAGGTGTAAACGGCTATGTGTCTCCATTGTCCACTTGTGATCTGATCGACCAAAACGCATCTTAATACCAAGTGTAAACAGGGCCTAAGAGACTTTAAAAATAATTAAAAAAAATAAAACAATCTTACCAATCACTAATGTTTCAATGGTAGTGTGTATTTATGTGTTGTTTTAATGTTTCATACTTGAACATTGATAATAATATAATACAGTCAGTCATATAAGAAGCTGAAAATGAGCATCAAATGACTATCAGTTCTGATAAATGAGAGTCCTGACATGAGATTGTGATATTAATTTACATTAAAATCACAATCCCACATCAGTTTGCCATTTTGCTGATGTCATTGTAGAGTATGTTTCAGTGTCTGGTATATCTAGCTGGTGCAGTTTTGTTCAAATATGTATAAACGTATAACAGTGTTTTTCAGAATCCACTCTCTGTTTCTCATGCAAGATTGACACAGAGTTAAGTGGAAGTTGCTGGGAAATATGCATTACACATGCCACTGAAAAAGTAATATGCATGTGATGTGTGTTTAAAGTGGTACACAGATGAGCTTGTCTCTAGACCAGAGGAGTAGCAGAGGTAAGAAAAGCAATATAAAGGTACATCCATCATGTCTACTCTTCTTGGTTACAGATAGGCCAAACACGAAGAAAAGTTTGGGTGGGTAATCTACCTAGTCTTCATTCAATTTACTGCAGCAGCTTGATAATTATTTAGATTTATTAAAGTAAGCCATCCTCATAGTCAGAGATGGGCACAATTACATCAAAAAGTATTTACCGTATTGACCCGAATATAAGACAATGTTTTTTGTTGGAAATACATCTGAAAAAATGCGGTCGTCTTATATTCAGGGTCTAGACTTTGACATGTCAATAATACACCCACAACAATAGGTGGCGCCAAATACGCATAAAACAAGTGTGCCATGAAATTATGTTTTATTAACAAGGTTCGGGAGGAGCACGATCAGATAATCAATCAGTCTGGCCCAGGTGGAGCTCGTCAGCTAATCACCTTAACAAGCACATACGTGTGTGTATATACACTGAACAAAATTATAAACACAACACTTTTGTTTTTGCCCCCATGTTTCATGAGCTGAACTCAAAGATCTAAGACTTTTTCTATGTACACAAAAGGCCTATTTCTCTCAAATAACTTGCGACATCTGTGGCACTGTGCTGTGTGATAAAACTGCACATTTTAGAGTGGCCTTTTATTGTGGCCAGCCTAAGGCACAACTGTGCAATAATCATGCTGTCTAATCAGCATCTTGATATGCCACACCTGTGAGGTGGATGGATTATCTCGGCAAATGAGAAGTGCTCACTAACACAGATTTAGACAGATTTGTGAACAATATTTGAGAGAAATAGGCCTTTTGTGTACATAGAAAAAGTTTTAGATCTTTGAGTTCAGCTCATGAAAAATGGGGGCAAAAACAAAAGTGTTGCGTTTATAATTTTGTTCAGTGTATATACAGCCAACCTACCTCAGTTCCACGAAAGTTCTCCAGCATTCGGTTTTGCTCCTTTAGCCATTATATCACAGACTCAACTTTTTCCGTACGACGATGAGACCTGTACTGGGGATCTTTCGTATCCTCCGTCGCAATCTGCCAGCCCTAGGCTCACTCCTTTTCCGCCAGTCACCGCCGCCGAGCACCAGGCTTCATCGCGGCCGCCGCTCTGCTCGACCAGCCACACGCTCTTCACAACGCCGAGGCTTAACCTCGCCTCCACCGGCGAGACTTCCAACTTCCCCGACATCCTCGTATCATTCGGCCATGCCAATATATCCTCCGATCGGAAAGTGGATAGTATTGAAGGCGGAAGCAAACACTGATTTTTTTTTTTCCCGACGAACCATTCTCACGCTGCAAATCAGCCAAGGCGGCCAATAGATCGAGCAAAGCCTCGAACTCGCCCACTCGACACTATCATTGTCCCGCACAAGACCCTGCTCTCCTCGAGCTTTGGGTCGCAGCGGCAGGTCTTAAACGAGCCTGGGCTGCGCCCCAGTTCTCACCGCAGCAAAACCTCATTTGCTTCCCACTTCGGCTCAACTTTTCACCGAGGCTCTTCCGGCCGCAGCGCAACATGTAGCCAGGCCTCCAGCTCACGTAGCAGTCGCTAGCGCGAGACTGCCTCCGCTAGCACCGCAGGCCTTGTTGCAATAATAAGTAAAGTCGCTAAAGGTAGGTCGTTTGTTGTAAAGGACGTGATGACATTATGCATGTTGATGTCATTTTTTTGTAACCAAGACGCAAAACTGCGTAGAACACGCAATGAAATTACTCAAATTTTCTGTATTAATTTTCACTAGCTTTTTACCTGTATTTTAAATTACACATTTTACTCGGATAGACAGATAAGAAGAAAAAGATTTGATTTTCGTGAAAATAAGTTAAACGGTGTACAATTTTAGGTGCAAACCAACAAATAAGGTGTATCAAAAAGAAATTATTATTATTATTATTATTATTATTGAACAAGTACAACTAGCAACCTAATTCGCATGCATCGTGCATACTGCTAGGCAACCCTCTCCAAGTCTCTACCAGCTGATGTGCTGCTTGGCTGGATAGCTGTTTCAATACTTACTACTAATTGTGTGGTTATGAGGAAAGCATGTCTTTTCGTAATTTTATGATGTTGTCAAAGTCGTCATATTTCTCCTGCTACTTCTAACCTCTCTCCCTTTTCAGTGGTCTCCAGCTACCGTAGCACACTAGCGTGAGGCTGCCTCTGTGTGCTGTGCAGCATTTTTCCCCCGAATATCACAAGCCCCTGTGGCCTACAGCTACAGCATCTGAAACAAGCACAAAGCTGCTTACGCTTGCAACACATGCCCTCACATCGCAGTCTTTCCTCCGGTCACTTCTAATCCTTTTCCTTTTCAGTGGCCTCCAGCTTTTATAGCACACACTAGCATGAGGCTGCCTCTGCAAGCTGTGCAGGCTGCACAGGCTCTCCAGCATTTCCCCCCCAAATATCACAAGCCCCGTGGCCTACAGCTACAGCAGCTGAAACAAGCACAAAGCTGCTTACGCTTGCAACATATGCCCTCACATCTCAGTCTTTCCTCCTGTTACTTATAATCCTTTTTCCTTTTCAGTAGCCTTCAGCTCCTATAGCACACACTAGCGTGAGGCTGCCTCTGCTAGCGGTGCAGGCTGTACAGGCTCTACAGGATGTCACAAACCCCACTCCCTTCCCGTGGCCTACAGCAGCTGAAGGAAGCGTGAGGCTGCCTCCGCTTGCAACTCAGGCCCACACATCTCAGGCTTTTCCTCCCGTTTCTAATGACCCCTTTTTTCGTTTTAGTGGCCTCCAGCTCCCATAGCAGACACTAACCCGGAAGCCGATTTAAACATCAGGCTGCCTCGGCTGACAATTGCAGCCCATGCACCTCTTCCTCATAGCTCCCCACTTCATTCAAAATTACGTTGTCTTCCAGATCAAGTTCCGGCTCCCCTCGAGCTTCAAGACGCAGCAGGCCGTCAGCAAGCCTGGGCCACGCCCCAGACTCGGCTGCGCCTCACACTGCACTGCCTCACTCCTCTTC
>NW_015540863.1:28570-28924 GCF_001515605.1 Sinocyclocheilus anshuiensis | reverse complement strand
CTGCCGCTGCAGTGCCCTGCTCATTTGATACTGCCGCTGCATTGCCCTGCTTAATTTGATACTGCCGCTGCAGTGCCCTGCTCATTTGATGCCGCCGCTGCAGTGCCCTGCTTAATTTGATTAAGCAGGCCACTGCAGTGCCCTGCTTAATTTGATACCGCTGCTGCAGTGCCCGGCTTAATTTGATACCACCGCCGCCGTCGCAGTGCCCTGATCATTTGATACTGCCGCTGCAGTGCTCTGCTCATTTGATACCACCGCTGCAGTGCCCTGCTCATTTGATACCGCCACCGCAGTGCCCTGCTTAATTTGATACTGCCGCCGCAGTGCCCGGCTCATTTTGATACTGCCGCC
>NW_015540863.1:24980-28101 GCF_001515605.1 Sinocyclocheilus anshuiensis | reverse complement strand
GCACGATCAGATAATCAATCAGTCTGGCCCAGGTGGAGCTCGTCAGCTAATCACCTTAACAAGCACATACGTGTGTATATATATACAGCCAACTTACCTCAGTTCCACGAAAGTTCTCCAGCATCCCGCCTCTACCCCAACACCTCACTACTATTCTAATTTCCTCCCAGTCTTGGGATCGGTGGGGGAGTTCTCTGGGTTCGGGCTTTAACCCGTGCTCGGAGCCCTCCCTCTGGACAGCACGCCAAATATGCTACTAATTGCTTAATCACATTATATGTTAGTGTGAACTCGTGAAATACGTAATGCAATGCGTGTTGTAAAGATCGCTAAAAGGTACATCTGGAAAAAGGGGGGTCGTCTTATAATCAGGGTCGTCTTATATTCGGGCCAATACGGTAGTTACAAATTACAAGTAATTTGTAATTTGAAAATACAAAAATACAAACAATATTTTCAAGCAATCAGGTGCAAGAGACAGTGCCATTACATTTAGATACACATATAAGAGAAAGATAAGTGCTATCTCCTCCTTGAACAACTTATAAACAACATATTTATAAACACAATATTTTAACCCTAACACTAGACAATATATGCAATATATTGATCAATATTGGTTCTAATTTCTGTTTACTTGAATACCATCAAGCATTTCTACACTTTATTTTGTTTTATGTTTCTTTATCGCTCCTTTATCGTTTCTTTATAAGCACATCAAAAATAAAGCAGTCCTGCAAAACTGTATTGTCATACCACCTAATCCTACTCAAGAAAATGGCTCAAGCTAGTTCACTGTCAACAGTAAAGATTAACTCCTGAAAATGTTGATATTTAACTGTATGTAGAATACAGAAACCCTTGCGACACCGGTGGCCGTTAAGTGAGCTGTGGTCAGTAACTTATTGCTCATGCTCTTGCACACACTCCATAGTAGGCCTATGCGAGCGAGCAACGACCAGTGGGATCCTCCGACATCATGTCGACAGATGAGATTCGAGTGGGGTGGGGCTGAAAGCCGTTGGAATGGAGCGAGGCCGGTGGAGTTAATGATAATGAGCGACACCTGCACCACTCACCAGTCTCGAGTCCCACGGAGGAGCTCCGGAAGGATAAAAGTAGGAGTGACGACAGTGTTGGACGAGAGAGGACCAGGCCTGGACTTTATGTTGTTTTGTTTGTGCTCGGCAGTCGTCCGTGAGGGGCTGTCACACTATTTTCAGTTTTGTGTTCGTTTATTTATTTATTAAAGTATTGTGTTTAATTTTTCGCCGGTTCCCGCCTCTTTCTTCCCAATCTACGAATGTTGTTACATTGGTGCCGAAACCCGGAAGGAAGGAGGGACACGCTGTCAGAGAGCCCTCGCTGCTGAGGGGGATTGCGGTGCTGAGGAGATCGGGCAGCAGGATGGAGCAGAGACCGCCGGTGGCTGCCCGAGGCGGTGGTGCTGGAACGATGGAAGACGAAGTGGGACGGAGGGCTCGCTGCCGTGCTCTTGGGTTGAGGAGGGGTGGCTGCTGTCCGAGAGGGAGCGGAGGAGTCGGCGTCGTTCGCCTGGAGGCCGGAGCCTGCTGCCGTCCGCCATGTTTGGGGACTCGCTGCCGGCTGCCCTCGACCGGAGGAGCCATCGCCATCCGCTAGGAGGCTGAGGAGCATTGGGCCGTCCACCAAAGATGTCCAGTACCATCACATGGCACCGCGAGTGAGAGCCTCTCAGCTGATTGAGGACCAAGTGGCAGTGTGTCCGGGAACCGGACCGGAGTTTTTTTTTTTCCTTTTCCTCTCTCCCCTCTCTCATCTCTGTCTCTCCTCATCCTTCCATCTCCTTTTCTCTCGCCTCGTCTGTCCTTATCCCCAGGTACGCCACGGCCTCCGTGATCTTCTCCGCCCAGAGAGGGGGTCTCGGGAGTACCCCCCAGCCTGCGAGGGGCAATAGGGGTATGTGACAAGTGGGGCGGGGCCGAGAGCCGTGGGAATGGAGCGAGGCCAGTGGAGTTAATGATAATGAGCGACACCTGCGCCACTCACCGGTCTCGAGTCCCACGGAGGAGCTCCGGAAGGATAAAAGGAGGAGTGACGACAGTGTTGGACGAGAGAGGCCCAGGCCTGGCATTTATGTTGTTTTGGTTTTGTTTGTGCGCGGCAGTCGTCCGTGAGGGGCTGTAGCGCTATTTTCAGTTGTGTGCTTATTTTATTATTAAAGTCTCTACATGTTTTTTTTTTTTTTTGAAAGAACACAATATATAATATAAACAATATATGTTATTTGTGTGTACAGGTGTGTCAGGTACAAATGCAAGGACATGTATTTATTTAACACGCCATGGTTCTTATTTACATGTATAAATAATGTTTTTTTGTGAAGAACAATATTGTATTATCTGAGAATAAAATTAACTACTTGATTATGTATTTTTGAGTATTTCAAATGCAAAATTCTGTCTCTCAAAGTATTTAATTACAAATTGCATTTGATTTTATTTCGTCCAGCAAAATACAAATTACAAAACATGTATTTAGTAATTAAATACTTATTTCAAATACATTTAATTAAAATACTTCCCATCTCTGCTCATAGTCAAGCAATCTGTTTTATTGACTTATGAACTACATAGGAAAATCTCAACTGAACCACTCGTTACTGAGGTTAATGTAAGAAGTATGTCAGAAAAACAGTTAAATTGTAACAAATTCAGTCCACTGAAGGCGAGCGTAGCGAAGAACCCAAGTGCAGTTTATTTACAGTGTGATCCAAACATCCAAACAATAATCCGAGACTTGACTTGACATGAACAGACTTGACGAGGCATGAACAGACTTGACGTGGCATGAACAGACTAGACTCACCGACAGCGGGTTACAACATCAATACACAACGAGAGACAATGGCAACATGATGGCTACTTATAGCAAACAAGAGGGTCACATGACAAGAACAAACCAATGGGAAACAAGACGCATGACTAAGACAACCAATGAGAACATAACACAGACAAGGGAATCGCATGACTAGACAATAACCAATGAGAGCATGACACATACAGAAGGCAGAGAGACATGAGGCAAGCGAAGCATGACACAAACAGCAGGAAACAATTACAAAATAAAACACATGAACATG
>NW_015540863.1:24543-24853 GCF_001515605.1 Sinocyclocheilus anshuiensis | reverse complement strand
CAAGTCCAGGAGGGTGGTGGAGTGGAGGCGGAACTGGGGGAGGGATGGAGGGCCAGGCCCATGAAGCGGAACAGGCAGAGCAGGGAGCCATGGTGGAGCAGGCAGATCAGGCAGCCATGGCGGAGCAGGCAGAATGGGCAGCCATGGCGGTGCAGGCAGAGCAGGGCGGCCGGGTGATGACGGCAGAGCAGGAAGCCATGGCGGAGCAGAGACATGGACAGACCACTTGACTGTGACAGAGCAAGCAGAGAGTTTTTGAATGGCCTCCTTGGCCATGAGAGGACAGACAGTGAGTTCATGAACGGCCTCC
>NW_015540863.1:23938-24332 GCF_001515605.1 Sinocyclocheilus anshuiensis | reverse complement strand
ATGAACGGCCTCCATGGCCGTAACAGGACAGACAGTGAGTTCGTGAACAGCCTCTGTGGCCGTGACAGGGCAGACAGAGAGTTTGGAAGCAGACACCACCACCTCAGGAGGCTCTGCAGCAGATTCAGGCACAGGAAAGGCCCTTGGAATGGACTTGTGGATAGGAGAGGTCTCTGAGACAGACTCATAGGCAGGAGAAGCCTCTGGGGCAGATTCAAGGACAGAAGAGGTCTCTGGAGCAGACTCGTGGACTGAAGAGGCCTCTGTAGCAGACTCATGGACAGGAGAGGCCTCTGGAGCAGACTGGTGGACAGGAGAGAACTCTGGAGCGCAGTGTGCAGCCCACACGCTCAAAATGGCGACCGCCATTACATTAAGGGCAACAGAGTGAGGC
>NW_015540863.1:22943-23582 GCF_001515605.1 Sinocyclocheilus anshuiensis | reverse complement strand
ACATGAGCAAGCCCTGGGGTAGCAGACATGATGTTATCAGACTCTGGCTTGGCAGACATGACGTGATCAGGCTTTGAATTTGTAGACATGACATGAGTAAACTTTGACTTAACTGGCATGATTTGAGCAGGTCCTGGATTAGCAGACATGGCATTAGCAGGCTCTGGCTTGGCAGACAAGACGTTAGCAGACTTTGGTGTAGCAGACGTGACGTGAGAAGACTCTGGTTCTGGTTTAGTGCCGTGTTCCTTCTCCACGACACCCACAGTGAAAGCAGATCCACTCAACTGCAGAGCAAAGTCTATATATTGTTCTAGTGACCAACAAATCTTTCCCCCAGGCAACTGAGAACGAATGGTTTCATTTAAACCCACTCAAAAAATGTCCTTAAGGGCCACATCAATAAAAGCCACCAAATGGCACAGTCCACAGAAGTCCTCCAAATAGTCCTCTATGGTCCGACTTCCCTGACGAAGGCTCAGAAGGCGAACAACTGCTGGCGAGTGTAGTGAAGAACCCAAGTGCAGTTTATTTACAGTGTGATCCAAACATCCAAACAATAATCCAAGAACTTGACTTGACATGAACAGACTTGACTTGACGAGGCATGAACAGACTTGACTTGACATGGACAGAATT
>NW_015540863.1:12123-22752 GCF_001515605.1 Sinocyclocheilus anshuiensis | reverse complement strand
AATGACTCAGATAACCAATCAGAACATGACACAGACAAGTGAATCACATGACTAGAAAATAACCAATGAGAGCATGACACATACACAAGGCAGAGAGACATGAGGCAAGGGAAGCGTGACGCTAACAGCAAGAAACAATTACAAAATAAAAGACATGGAAAACATGAACATGACAAAACCCAAACACCACATTACATAAATGAGGCTTTGTGTGCTTTATTTTTATTTATTTTTTATAATTTTTTTATTTTATTTATTTTTTTGCAAAAATACAACAAATACATATAGAAAGAGTAGTCTACCTTCAGTTGAAAGTGAAAAACTATAGCCAATTTCAAATGCCACCCCAAAGGTTCTCACAATACATAACATATGCGCGGCAGTAATGAATTTCATTTAGTGGTACCTAGATATATTGCACCTTGTATTTGTGTGAAATGCAAAAAAAAATAAAAAATAACCACAAACCATATCAGAGTTTTCTGAACTATTCTCAGCCTTTGCCGAACGAGCACATGAGGTGAATACGATTCATGCGGCGTCATTATTCATATCTCTGTTTTGTGCAAACCCAGTTTACATCTTCGGGCATGACAACAAAATAAAACAGAATGTGTAACGGCTGAGTCTGGAAAGATTTATTTTGTGTACACAATATCAGGTGACCCTTCTGTGAGGGAGGCCAAATTCAGAAAGTACTACTGAGCTGTAATGGAATATCTAACCAGATTTTCCCTTTTCTCATTGTGAGACAGGAGTAGAGAGAGTAGGAGTGGAGCGTCGGCATTTCTGACCTAGATAGAGTTGAGTGGAGGCAGAATGGAAGGGCTTTGATTAAAAAGGCCGCTGCAAGGCAATGTCGAGCCCGAGATTAGTCAAGACGCTTGAGCGGCAGTTGATGTCTATTCTGAGTCTCCCTTATTCTCTCTCTCTCATTCTCCCTAGCTCTTTCTGTCTGAGGCCTTTCATTCACCCTAAGTGCAAATGTCATCTCATATGCAAAAAGCATTACGTGCTTGGAGAATGTTTTGCAGGCTGTTGTCTATGTTACTTGCAAAGAAGGTTTTGTTGAAGGAAACAGATAACATTTCTGTTCACTTTAATTATGTTGGTGTGCGCAGCTGTTAAAATGATGGTTCACCCAAAAATAAAAACTGTCTTCATTTATTAACTCTCATATTGCTCCAGAGCCGTAAAACTTGCTTCCTTCCACCAGAACATGAAAGGAGAATATTGGAAGATGGTCTCCTTTCTTTTTATGCAATTATATTGAATTGGAATTGAAGCTTCCGAGCTTCAAAAACAGGCACAGATGCACCGTAAAAGCATCATAAAAGTGGTCAATATGATACATTTCTGTAAAAATGGGTAAACTGCGATTGTTACCTTGGAGAGCTATTTCGGTTTGATTTAACCCATAAAAATGAATTTTGTTGGTATAAATGAATGTATGTGTTGATTCATCAGTATTAAACAATAACGATGTTTTGACATTAATTCATTCATTCATTTGTTCATTCGTTCATTCAGAGTGAGGCAAAAATTGAAGTCAAGTTAAGATAACTTAAGACATTTGTTGTCCTAATCATGAGAGTTCATGATAAAAGTATAGCAAAGTAAGAATCAGGAACAAAATGTTCTTTTGAGTCAGAACTTTTCAAGAAATTAGTTGATCCAGTTCAGAAAACCAGTGTGAATGATACATTTTCGAATCAGACTGATCCTGTTCAACTCACAGCGATTAATGGCTCACAAAAGTGGAAGATTATTACTGATTACCATTTTAGTTGGAATATAACATACATTATATGGACTACTATTATGATGTTTTTGTTTTGTTTTGTTTTGTTTTGTTTTGTTTTTAATAATTTTCTCATTTCCTGTCCTAAAAGAAAGAAATGCGGGTGAGTACATTTTGGTAATTTTGTAAAAATAAATGTGTTAAACATTCCCTTTTAACCAATGTATTGTAATACTGCAAGGTATCTAACCCTTGTACTTTGTAATCTTGTAGTTATGTTTTACGTATTAAGTGCCAGGCAGAGTAGAGATAGAAAGAATTATTACATTTCAGTTAGTGACCTTATGTGCTTGACACTTTCGTGCATATTTCAGGAGGCATGATTAAAAGATTGCAACATTGCAAAAGAACATGTCAAATTGCATCAACTTCAAGGTGTAACCCTGGGACTTGAGCGCTGTTTACTGTGAGTATAATAATAAGTGCAGAGCAACTTAAATTGATATATTTCACGAAAACTATCATGTTTTAAAAGCCTACATATCATGTGCTCTCAAGAGATTACAAATATACATGTACAAGCTTAAAATAGTTGTATAGCATATCTTAAATATGTAATAATATAGTTATTATATATATATATATATATATATATATATATAAAAAATGTATCTGCAACCTAAAGCATACTACAAATACATGCTTTCATTTAGCCACTGTGTTAAGTGACTTAAACTGTGTGTCGATATTTATAGCTTCCATTCAAGGTTGGTTTACCCTATCAGTATATTGTGTATTTTTTTTTACTGAATGACTAACAGGGTTGATAATTTAGGGTGGCATCATTAATTACACTCAATTAGATAAGCAGATGGTCGATTCAGTGGTGGGGATGTGAGGCTTTATCATTAACTCTCGTGGTAACTTTTAAGGTGGATTGTGCTTGAATTAAAGCTTCTAATGTGACGATCCACAGCAGCTAAATAGTGTTAGATAAAATTTACACCCCAAACTTCATTCAGATAAATACAGTTAATTGCTTTACTAACTGCTAAGCTCTCGTTCACATCTTCTAAATTTGTTGTGAAATGAAAATCACACATCGGCAAGATGTTTATTTGCAGTGAGATGAAGCAACTGTGAAATTGTAGCTTGTTAATATATAGTAAATCTGGTAAAAAAAAAATAAAAATTACTTTACAAGCTATTAGCAAAAAAATAAAGGTAAGTAAACACACAAGTAAATGCAATTAATAACTCTTAAAAATTAACTGAAAACATTAAATATATATACTTTTTTTTTTCTTGCAAATTCATGTGTCACTTGCTAGTTAGATTAGGAATATGCCACCATAGACATGTTATGTGGCATGCTCTCATGTGTAAAAAGCATGCATAAAACTATGCAAGTAAAATAAAGTCTACATTAATTATGGGTTGAAATGAGGATAGACATGGTCTGCCAACCACAATGTGTTTTATGCTGTAAATTATTGAGAGCATGTAACTACTGCAAGAGACAAACCAAACATTCAAACTCAAAGACAGGCCAATGCACCATTACTAAAACATATATTTATACGTTATTTATTAGTGAATATCTTACTGACTTATCAGTATATGATTTCAAGGGCTTTTGTTTAGTGTGGTGTGTTGACACTCCTAAATTTGGATCCTGCAGCAAAACCAATGCAGAATTACAGTCCATGCATTTATAGAAGAATATCTTTAGAAAAATGCTTTTTACAGGATTTTGGTTTTCTTTCGACTGACTTTAAGTAGGATTATTCATAGAATTATCAAGTTATTGCCGTATGATGATGCAATGTCAGTGCTGCCAAAGAATTTGTCTCCGTTTTAAATCTTTCTCAGTGTCTTTAACACGATACTCATTCTGATTCACTGACAAAGCTCTAGTGTTACAATTTGCCCAGTAGGAAAGCTTTGAATGTGTTGTTGATTGTCTTATGCATCCCTTCTTATTGATTCCTGTCACACTAGAGATGAAGAGGCTATGGTATCCACCATGAGATGATTGGAGAGAAGTGCAACCGACGAATACCAGTCCTTGAGGCATACCTCCATTAAAAACACAATCAATAGGTGCTGCTCTTTATCGACTAAGCTAACAACATTACAGTAGTCTCCAAAGTGCAAACCTACATTTTAACAGTGTTCATATGCACAGACATTGCATTGCTTTTGCTTTCGAATCTAAGCAAATGTGTTTCAGATCAGCCTGATGCAACAGACTGCTGGATTTGAAGGTGCTACACAAGCAGCATAGTGTAACAAAGACAGATCTGGCTCTTCTATGGAGTTATTTATACTGTGATTTATGTGACTGTGATTTATGTTGAGTGGAGTCTGGGGAAGTGACTCCGCCTTGAGACTGGAAGGAACCTGTGACATCCACCCTTTGAATTAATAATTCTTTGCCGTGTTTTGAATTCTCCATGCTAGACGTCTTGTCATACATCAGGGTATGTCATTGTTGTTTAATGATGTGAGTATCAGAGTATGGGAGAGGATATCCCTCACATTATTGCATGTTTTATGACTTGAATAATATAGGAGAATTTTAAAATAATATCTGGGATATTTGATGAGCCTTCTTGATGAATGCGTATATAGAAATGTAAGAGGCTTCTTTCAATATAGAAATAAGTCTCTTATGCTCACTAAGGTGGCATTTATTTGATACAAAAAAATACAATAAAACCAGTAATATTGTGAAATGTTATTGCAATTAAAAATTACTGTTTTCTATTTTAATATATTTTAAAATGTAATTTATTCCTGTGATGAAAAGCTCAATTTCAGCATCCATTACTCTGGTCTTTAGTGTCACATGACACATGAAAATAGTTTTATTTTTATTTTTGTTTGGAACCTGTGAAAAATGTGTTTTGTATTTTATATCGTATATTCAAAATATAAAGGTTTTGTAACATTATAAAATATCTACTGTGTACTGTTAAAAGTGATACAATTTCTATGCTGTTTAAGCTGTGTTGAATATGCTGTCTTAATATTTTATGCTTTTGAATTATCTTCTTCTAGATTCATCTTCTGGCTTTCTTCAGCAAATATTGATACAAATAAGTGTTATTAATTTGATTAATCAGCTTATCATTTAATTAATTTGATTTAAAAAAAAATGCATCATTCAACAGCCCTAATAATATGACAGTAGTGTGTCAAACACTGCTGCAGAGCTCTTTTAATGTGTTTTGCTTTTGTCATCTGTCTTCCCGTGACAGGCTGTATTTGTGATATTGTTCAGAAATATCCAAAATAAAGTAACAAAGCCACTTCACCGATTTCCTATTTCTTTGCAAAAGCCTTACCATGAACTGTGGAAAGTGTTTTGAGTAAATCCTTAGCCTTTGGACCTGCAGGATTGTTCTTCGAAACAGCAATATATTAGGAAGAGTCCCCATTGTACCTTTGTGAAACTGGGTCATCTCAGGCCTTGGGTGACACACACACACATGATGCTTCTAATGCAAGCTGCATCTTTTTTTTTTTTTTTCTTCTAGAAAAGCAAATTGCAAAATTAATCAGCATGAAGACTTATTTCAAAAACAAATATTTAATATTGCCATACTTTTGACTGATAGTGTATAAAAAGTTTATAATTTGATTGCAGGTTAACATGTCAGCTTGATTTTGAAAGTTGCATTCTCTTAATGTTAGTTTTTCAAATATACTTTGAATTTGTCTGTGTTTTCTATACTGTACATTTATATTAAAGCATTCAGTTGTATTCAGCATTTGGCCTCCAACTGCTCTGGCCTCCCTGCATATCCTAAGGATCCTTTGATTGCATTTATTGTAAACTGAGTAATAATCCATACTTCAGCATAATATATAGTGTGACTCTTTGTTTTAGGCTATTTGTACCAATCTAGCTTTAAAGGAAAGACAAGTTTAAAGTTTAATGACATTTTGTAATTGGAAAACAAATGTGAATGTAAGGGGAAAAAAGCTGATTCGACAGGAAAGAGAAAAGCAAACCAATTTAGTAATAATCACTGTTTTTTTTTCTTTCCTCTTTTAATTATCTCTAAAAAGCAGCGCTCTGACCAGTCTGATATTTAATTAAAGGCATTTTAACAAACGTTTCCCTATGCACGTGGATTCAAACTGAAGAGATAGAAAACAAATGGTAATAACACACACAAATTACTCCAAGTTAAAGGAAATAAACTCACTGTGTTGAGCTCAATGTGTATAATATCCATTCCACATTGTGCATTTATTTGATAAACAGATTAGCTCTGGAAGGTTATTAAAACAAAAAAGCCTACCCGAGGCAGAGCGTCGCACTGGTTTTACCACGGGTAGGAGGTGCATTTCTTAATCTAGCAATTTAATAACTTAGCACATCAATTTAGAATGTGCGACCAAAGGAGTTTACTGTCATTTTACAACAGCTTTAAAAATAGCTCATCCAATTAGAATTTAGATTCTGAACGTTTCCCTTTTATTGTTTTTGTTGTGTATAACGATATGGCAGTAACACATCTCCCTCTTGATTGAGAATGAAGGGTTTGGTTCGGCTTGGTACCCTAATTTTGCCTGTGTCTTGTCTTGAAAACAATCACTCTTTGGACAGGCAGGTCAAAGGTTTGTTTTTTTCTGAGCAAATGGCATGACAAATTAGATGAACATGCTTTTTGTGTTGGTAAGAAATCTGTCCATGCCAGAATTGTTCAGTTTAAATAGGCAAAAAAGGAGGTTTTATGGTTCTGCTAATTCCAGATGTGCAATATTTGGGTTGTTTCCTGAAATCCAAACTGCTAGAATGTACCAGCTCAGCTGAAAAACTAAATCACTTAACAGTCTGAACATATAACTAAAACATTTAAATGAAAAGTATTCCATAATATGCCTTAAATGCATAACGAGACTTACAGTATACAACATGCACTTTTTATTGTTAGCTCACATAAGAAACAGCAGGATTATATTATATTCTCTATGCAATAATTGGGAAGGTGTTTGCCAGAGCTGTAAAGTACTTGGGCACTTGTACTTCATTACAATACTCACATACAATTCCACTTTTCTCAAGAACTATTGAACATTTTACTCAATTACATTTCCAAGGAAAATGCGATGATTACAATGAATGGCAAATGGGCAAAATAGCCTGAGGTTACAAGGCAGAAGCTTGCATTTTTGTTAAAGCCCTTATTCCAGTTTGTAATTTCAGTGGTAATTGTATCTAAATTAAGTAAATACATATAAAAAAGGCATTAGATGAAAACGTGACTGTGTTTGCAACTTCAGTTTGAATTATAAACAGGAGATTAAAATGCTGAAAATGGATCAACAGTGAAAACATTGCACTGAAAATACAATTAGCCTTTAAAACATTACCTTTGGACTTGACGTAGTGGCATTTAAAACCATGTCAAATAAAAAAAAAGTTTAAAAGTTTGAGGCTCGATGTGAAGTTCAGCTAAACTAATGACCAACTGTTGACAAGAATATGCCAATTTGAGTTTGTTTACCCAACTATTCAAAAGGTTTATTTACAGTTATATAAAATTGAGGTGCATTCATACATCTGCAGTGCAGGTACTGTATCTTGTTGTGCAATGTGTTGTCTTGAGTTGAAGACATTGTTAAACCATGCAGTATACCCAAGCCAGAGATTGTCAAGTTAGGCCCGTGTTGCTGAGTTGTGAATGCCTGTGGTTATAGCTGTTACAGAACAATTACCCTGTGGTTTCTCTAGGGTTTAACTATTTGGTAGGGATTTGTGACAAACTTTGATTGCGCTGAAAGCCTGTCCATTCTGTGATTAAGAGGGATCAGGGCTGAGCAAAACAAACCCAAGAGAAAAATATCAAAATGGTTTCTTCGCCAAAGGAGTCGCCCATAGACAATGAAATGGGGGAAGATGAAAACTGAGAGCTGTGGCCTGAAAGATTTTATTTTATTTTATTGCATGATGCTGATTTCGTACAGGAAAGCCACATTGTGTGCTGGCTCTCCTCTGAGCAGAAGGCAGGGAAATGCTTGTTCTCCCTGCCAGCTGCTGAAACATACGCCGTAAAGCTGCTGGATATTTTTAAGATTGCCTTAGAGAAAGTTGAGGTGCTCTGAGCTGTTTTTTATGAATTCTCCTGGCAGTTTTGAAGAAAGAATCAGTATCCGGCTAATAGGGGTTTGGTGTGCTGCCTGACAGTTTGCAGAGTAATCAGGCTCTAGTCAATATTTCCAACGATAACATTAGAGACGCATATAAATTGGGTAGGAAATGAAATCACTTCAGGACTAGGATGGATGGATGGATGGATGGATAGATAGACAGACAGATATAGATGGATGGATGGATGGATGGATGGATAGATAGATAAATAGATAGATAGATAGATAGACAGATAGAAAGATGGACAGATGGCACTGGCCCCGCCCCCAGACCTGTACGTCATCTTATATTTCATATAGTTGACTGTTGACGAATATGATGCAGGGCAACATCTCCATAAATGCAGTTATGCCCTAAAATACAAGATATTTGGTACAAAAATGCCCCTGTATGTGTTTTTATCTCATATTTATATCGTATTATAAGCGATATTACACCGGCAGCAATAGCAATATCACACGAGTAGCCTACTGTTTGTCATACTGATAATATCATGAGTTTAAATGTGATTTTATACATCAGTTCAGTAAATAACAAGTTGATATTGTGTAATATTTTAAACACAATATTATGTGTTTTTGCTCAATTTTGCAACATATTACCTTTAAAGCCATAGCAGAATTGTTGTGCGTCTCCGAGCAACACAGCGGTGTTTAGTTTCTGAATGAATCCGCAATTTGAACTAATCTTGTGAACCAATGATTCAAAGACCCATTCATAAAGAGAGCCATTTAATGAATTCCTGAATGAATCGGCCACTTGAACTAATCATAAAAGCATTTATCGCCACCTAATGGCAGATTTAGTTTCTTATTTAGAGTATCATTTCATAAAAAAATACAAATAAATACATTAAAGGGATAGTTCACCCCCAAAAAAAAAATCAATAAATAATACAATTTTGTCATCGTTTACCCTCATGTCATTTCAAAACTTTCTTTTCTGAAAAATAAAAGAAGGTACTTTGAAGACTGTTGGTAACAAAGCTGTTATAGCCTAAATGTTTATGTGTAATTAATTTTACGTTGAATCAAATAAAATATTTCTTTCTAAAGCTACAATTTGTAATGTCTATTTGATACTTTCTCATTTAACACAAAAAATAGCTGTAAATAATCTTTTGAGGGTATTTTCACAGTCAAATTTATTTTGCGATTAATTAGATTAATTAATCGAAAAATCATGTCATTAATTAGATTACAATTTTTAATTGATTGACAACCCTAATATATATTATGAGAATGACTTCTCAATTTTTTTTTTTATTTTAATTTGTTTCCATTTTAATTATCTTTCCTAAAATTCTAATTAAATTGCAATTCCATATCCTGCTACTTTCAGAAATTGTATTATAATTCACAGGAATTCTGAATGGTGTACAGTACACTTCAGCATTTGCTTCACGCCACAGCAAACATGCTTTAAAAAATCTTTTTTTTTCTTTTTTTTTCTGTTGGAAATATAATGGGAAGCCCCATGGTCAAGCATTTAAACAAATAAACAGTCCTCTCAGTGAATTGTATTTTATGCTTCACAATCGTTCTCATCACCCTGAGCGCAGTGACCCTGAGGATGTGAGGCCTTGTTGTGCTTGCTTTGTTTCTTTCTGCCTTATTGATGCCCTGAACACCAGCACACATCAGTTTCAGCTCCATCAACTACATTTTCATCTCATGATGCTTTTGGGGTCAGACTCAATGTCTGCTAGTAAACAAGGGTCAACTACTTCCTTTCAACTATGTTGTGTCCAAAGTGGAAATCATGAATTGATATTGAGTTGGTGTATTTGTGGAGGAGGAATAATATGTATACATTGCTTTGTCTGTGTGTGTGTGTGTGTGTGTGTGTGTGTGTGCATGCCCATGTTAGTTAAACATGATTAAACATCATCAATTTATGAAGAACATAAAAATTAAGTTCCAATGCAAAACATTATTTCTTTTTTTGGAACAAAAAAAAAGATTTTTGAAGATTCGGAAGGAAAAATAAAAATGAAAAAATAACATGTACTGTACTGTTCTGTTTATAATGTGTGTTATGTGTATATATGTGTGTATGATTGCGTAAGAAAATAAATCTAGTTAGCCATTAAATGCATAGTATAGCAATACTGATGATGAAATGCTTTAGGAGGCATGGACTGCAAAGCATTCTCCATCAACCCATTAAATACAGACATACATATTTCCTCAATATTGACGTTTTATATCAGGTATACACACTCCCTCTGAAGAACACATTATAGTTTACTGGCATCTTTTTCTTAGATCTATATTAATTTAATTTAATTTAATTCCAGCATAAAGGTTTTATGACACTGCCAGACGTTGTGTAAACGTATACAATGCAAACGAAAGTGTATGAATATGAACTGGTACATTACTTTGTTGAGCCCAGAAGCCGAACATCATAGATATGTATTGATATGTTTACTGTTTTCTTTATTCCTGTCCTTTCAGAACACCACATACTAAAATTAAAGGGGTCATATGATGTTGCTAAAAATAACATTATTTGGTGTATTTGGTGTAATGAAATGTGTTTATGCGGTTTAAACTTAAAAAACATTATTTTCCACATACTGTACATTATTGTTTCTCCTCTATGCCCCGCCTTTCTGAAACGCGTCAATTTTTACAATGCACATCGGTCTGAAAAGCGAGGTGTGCTCTGATTGGCCAGCTATACAGTGCGTTGTGATTGGCCGAATACCTCAAGCGTG
>NW_015540863.1:5853-11611 GCF_001515605.1 Sinocyclocheilus anshuiensis | reverse complement strand
TAGTATTATATGTAGTATTTCCTCAGCAACCAGCACGGATCAGCTCCAGGCATGACAAAGCAGATATCGTCCTTTTTTTGGAAGGCCAAACTAAGTAGTTTAGCTTTCACAACGAAACACACGGCGGGCTAGAGTGAGCAGAGGCTGGCGGCTAGAGTGAGCGGTGGCGGGCGGGCTTGAGAACGGCGCGGCCGGCAGATTCAATGAAGAAGCGGCCGGTGGGCTTGCGGCAACCACATGTGACGACCCCGGGCTGGATCCGGCGATTCACAGCATGAATTTGATGTATTCCCTCAGCGACCAGCACGGATCAGCTCTACATTTACATTTACATTTAGTCATTTAGCAGACGCTTTTATCCAAAGCGACTTACAATTGGGGGATACATAAAGCGATTCTTCTTAAAGAGGCAAACAGACACAGGAAGTGGTTGTGATACCAAGTTCTTAGACATTTTTCAAATAAGTACAAGCTAGAAAGAGAAGGAATAATAGCTCTAGGCATGACGAAGCGGATATTGTCCTCTTTTGGAAGGCCAAACAAAGTAGTTTTGCTTTCACAACGAAACACACAGCGCCTTCACGACATGGCGGCAGCAACAATACTACAGCGAGAATAAAAGTTACGCCTTCTTTCTTTGCGTGAACATTTGGGCGGCGTTATGCAAATCTTCCCACATCGTGACCTAGACATGTGGGGGCGTGTTAGAACGAGCCGTTTTAGGTAGGCGTGGTTGACTCTTAACTTTTATAAAGAATATCTCTTTGGATTTGAGACTTTAGTCTTTGCAACTTTACAGATCTTCTTTAGGCACCAAGAGCTTGTAACACTTCAAAGAGAAAGGAAAAATTGAAATCGCATCATATGACCCCTTTAAAGGAAATAGATTAGCTGTACTTTGAAACCTTGTTTCTACAGTATAAAGGAAGGAAGAAAGACAGGGATAAAATTAAAAGCACAGTGAATGGAAAGTATATAGCTAAATATTTAGTAAGTATTAGTAAGCATTAAGTAAATATTTAAGTAATAATAATAATATAAAATAATAATAAGAAGAAGAAGACATTTGATAATTATTCTACTTTTTGTTGATTTTTCGCACCACCTTGTTACACTTATGATGTTCACAATTAAAAAAAAGAGAGGTCTACAGATAATAGCTTCTAAATAACTGATTAAATGTAGGCCTCATTGATCTGAGCTTATACGCCTCAGTTTTTGAGTAACATTTCCAGAATTAATCTCAAACACTGGTGCTCCAACATGTTAAAGCTTGGCTGTTCATAATTCACATGCACTATTTTTGAAATGTCAGTGAATTGGCCTGCAGAACAGGCTATGTTAATATGCCTGGTTGGAGGCCACTCATATTGTAACTCTGAGTAGGCTCATTTATTGTAGGTGTTAACTCTACAAATGGTTCACACGCTGTGCTATGCATACTAAGTTCAAATAGTACATTCACGCTCATAGTTTTTTCTTCAGCATATGGGTCAGAATAGCTTGTGAGTAATTACATTGTCATATTTGTTATTTAACATGGTCTGCTTAGCCAGGCGATTCACCGATCTATTCAGGTCAGTGTTATCATTATTAACTAAATTGAAACTAAAATTAAACCTTTTAAAAGTTGAAGTTTTTTTATTGAACAAAGAATAGAAACAAAGTTAAATAGTTAAACAAAGAATAGAAATGTTGCCTTTGCAGCTAACTAAAATAAGCTGAATCCCTAAAATTACTATTCATTCATTCATTCATGAATGCATTCATAAATAAATAAATGCATCATAATATAAAAAAATTTTTTTTTAAAAATGCCAAAAGCACATGACAACATGACTAAAAATTAAGCTAAAATTACAAAGAATACTGAAAGTAAAAATACAAAAATACTAGTGCTGTCAAACGATTAATCGCATCCAAAAAAGTTTTTTTAACATAATATATGACTGTGTACTGTGTATATTTATTATGTATATAAATACAAACACATGCATGTATATATTTAAGAAAAATGTTATATTTATATATTAACTATATTTTATATAATATAAAATATAATAATACAGATATATAAATGTATATACCTGTAAATATTTTCTAAATATATACTGAATGTGTGTATTTATATATACATAATAAATAAACACAATACACATACATACAGCATATTATGTAAACAAAAACTTTTATTTTGGATGTGATTAATCGCGTTTAATCATTTGACAGCACTAAAAAAAAAAAAACATTTAAGTTGAATCCCTAAAATTACTCTAAATAAATAAAGACAAATGAGCATGACAAAGTGAGTAAAAAGCTAAATTAAGCTAAAATTACAATGGAAACTAAAAGGAAAAGCTAATTTATAATATTAATAATAATTTGTAAAAACTATAATAGTAAATACAAATGCTACAATAACTCTGCCACAGGTATAATTTCTAAAGTGCTTAACTGATGGTGTAACAACTGACCCATGTAACCATCCCTATAAATAAAATGCTTTTCTGTGATTTTGTCATTTTACACAACATTTTTGCTTTTATCTTTACTACTTTGCTTTACAATAGCACCCCTTTTTAGGCTAATAACAACTTGGAATACTCTAGAAGTATTGTGTAATGCTCTAAATTGTCGGACCTGGTTCAGTCTGGACAAATTCTGCTGCACACAATCTTCAAATATTTAGGAGATATGTGCTATGGAGACTGATTTAAAATGTATTTTGAAGATCTGAAAATTGTTTATTTGTTTGTCACAAAACCCACGTACCACTTTCAAGTGAGTAATGCTCTCCAGCAAAACTCAAGTGTCATACCACATCCATTCAGCCCAGAACATTAATTAAACCGTCCAGTTAGGCTGCTGTGCTCTGCACTTACCGTGTCTCAGAGAAATCATGCAAAATTCATGAACTACATGTAAATCTCACACTAGAATCCTGCCAAGGGAAAGGAAAGCTAAGTACCATCAAACATAGAGATTTTGGCAGCCATGACACACGGCACATTGATCTGAACAGAGAGGACAGCAAATGATTGGGGACCATAAGAACAAGTTGAGACCATTACAGGGAATATGGTGAGTGAGATGTGTGTGACCCATATGCCCTTTTAATTATGCCGAACTCCGATTTCAAACTTTTTCCCCCACCAGTTCCAGTGTAGTCCAATGTTCAGTGTTGCATGCATCATTGCCTACGCAACTTAACATACAGTTTCAGTCAAGCAGAAAAGACGACGTTCGTTTGAGGTAAGGCTGAGCATCTAACGAAACCATAACTGAGAGAAAATAAATTGTTTTGGTGGAAAGTGAGGTGGAAAACGTCTCTCTGCAATTCAAAGTAGACATTTTAATGAAATCCTTGGAGCGGCGAGCTTCGGTTAGCAGTTAGCATGAGGCTATTTCTGTACATCGCTCTTCTGAAGGGATAGAATCAGTGAGTCACTCTTCAGCTGGAAGTTGCTTCTTGGTTTTCCACGTAATTGAAACCCTTCAAACTCGAGGAGGAAAGCTTTGATCTTTGCTATAACAAGAGCAGACATATTGCTGATGGATAAGGCACTTCCAGGTGAATATGCTAAGTGAGAACCGGCTGGGAATTGCCGCTGAATGACTCAATTGATAGTTAAATGATTCATCATGCATTAAATATTATTGGGGACCTCCTGAATCATGATCGCCATGAGTGTAGCTTCAGAGAGAGGCCTTCATTCCATTAGAATTAATGTGCACTCATAACCACTGCATGACTCAAAGCCAGAAACGGCATTCAGTCCCTCTCTGGATTTAATGGGAAATTTATGTCATCCGTAACTAATTTTGTCTGTTTTATATCAGGTTCTGCAAATTCCCAACTAGGCGAGCTTTGCCACATGCACTCGCAAAACACGTAAGAAAGGAAAATCATGAATGAGATCTCCTGAATATGTTAATTCCTTCTCCTAGACAGCTAGGAGATTAAAAGGGGGAACAAATGCCGACTTTTGTTTAACTCTCCTGCTTCAGGTTTTTCCTTCAAAGAAAAAGACTCTAGTAATCCCATTATATTCTAAAGTTTCAGAGGAGATCTCAACAGTCCCCGAATATGTCTACTTCTCTACTTTGTACAGTAGTTCAGTATGTAAAAAGTAGAGTGTCAAAATAGTACAATGTCTGAAAATGCAGTATTCATAAAACTGTAAAAATATGAATTGCATCCAGTAACACTTTACCATCCCATGAGGCCATGGGAGGGCAGTATTTGTAAATGGTAAGAAATAGCATACAAATACAGATACTGACACCGTATGCAATGGGCATTTTTTTTAAACACTGCTTCATGAAGCTTTGAAACCTTTACGAATATTTTGTTTTGAATCATTGGTTCATATCAAACTGCCAAAGTCACGTGATTTCAGTAAACGTGGCTTTGTTAGGTCATAACTCTTTCGAAATGTTTCAAAATGTCAATGGTTCACCACTGGGGGGAATAAAACAGATTCACCGAGATCACCCCCCAGCGAAAAACCATTGAACAAGTGATCTTGGATCAGTTTTAGAAATTTGTAGACGTTTTAATGAGACATTTGTATAATAAAAAAAGGAATACTATTAGTTAATAGTTAATAGCATTTTTAGCTGAGCCATCCATAGAACAAACAAAACAAGCACTGAAAATTGAAAAACGAACACTTATTATACCAACAATTAATATTTAATGGTATATGGTGATAAATAGTTACACTTTCAATTAAATAGTTGCTATGGATTTATAAAGGCTGTTTTTATGCATGTTTGGCCTGAGTTTTAATTGCATTGATACTAATTTGACCAGCAGGAGTCACAAGCATGTGGTGTTTTGAATGCTTCGAAACAGTGAATCATTTTGTGAAGCAAATGGATCAGTTGATTTGAAGCTTTGAAAAGCTTAATTTCTCTCATCACTACTGTATGTTACATGACAATGCTAACATGAACAGTGCTATTCATACTAGGTATATTAGGCTTTGTTTATTTTCATGATTGCATGACTTTTATTTTGTAAATTGTCATAGTCATGGTTCTAGTCTTAATTTTTATTTTAATTTTTTTTTTATTCAATTGATTCAATAGGTGTGTTCGACTTCATACGGCTCTGCACAGACTGCGGCAGTGAAGAGCCATCTGTTCAAGAATAAAGTTCAACATAAACATACTATTTAAATACCAATAAAGTGGGGGCATATATGCTTTTATCAGTGTTTTTTGATAAACAAGACTTAATATAACATGCGACTACAGTAAAAAGCTTTTACTGTTCTAAAAACACAGATTTGTGAGCATTATTGGAATTGACGATGTTAGAATAAACCCAAAACACAGGTCATCGTTGTCATGTGATGAATTTGGCGAATGTGAAACAGCTGTGTCGTCATCAGCATTTCTGCTGCCGCTCTGGAGAAACTGCGCCGGCTGAGTCAGCCGAATGCTCTCAGAGCACTCTCGCTTTACTTTGATGCTATACGTCACAGTGACGTGGCGTCGGCGCTGTGTCAAGTTGGACAAAAATTCCTAACATACACATACACTGCATACACTGCTTCAAGTCAGATTTCGATCGATCTGCACAGCGCTGCATGAAGTAGAACACACCTAATGTCTTGTCATGTTGTTATAAGTTCTGTCTTGCTATTGGTTGATTATTTTTTGTTATGTAATCCCCATAGCCCTGTATATATAGCCCTCATGTTTCCTTCAGCTTTTCACTGTCAAAAAAAAAAAAAAAAAAAAAAGAAAC
>NW_015540863.1:2300-5816 GCF_001515605.1 Sinocyclocheilus anshuiensis | reverse complement strand
AAAAAGGAATCACACAAAAATTTGACCTTTAGGGGTACAAGCTTGTGACTGGGGCATTACCCTCAAAGGGACATCATTGTACCTTTTTTACCCATAAAGGGTGCATAATTATTAATACCTAGAGTAGTAATATGTACCCTTAAGGTAGTAATATGTACTGTTATGGTGCTATTATGAACCATAAATGAAATTGTGTATGTATTTACTTACTTCTCATGTCTTATGAACTAGTCAGTGGAAGAAACTAAATATTTGCCAAAAAGCGGACATATACATCAGCAGAAATGACAAGTATACTCGCCGTAGCTTGAGTGACATTATTGCTTTGGGGTTCTCTGGCTCAAAACTTAGTGACCGGGCATTGCGTATGTGCTGAATTTTTGTTCTGAAACATTTAATGCACATGTAAACAAATATGTGAATTAGATTACAATGTTTAGAGTTCTAAACAGAACTTTTGGAATCTGAAATTGGATTTGATTCATATGGATTTATGAAAATTAGTGCATGTCACATTGTGCCACATTGTGAAGACACAGTGTTTATTGCATATCAACAACTGTCTTATTTCCATTTATTTCTCTTAATGATTTTAAGGAGAAACATCTGAGACAAAGCAGACGAAGCGTAACTGAGAACTCCATTAAGTAAAGAATTTGTGGGTTTTTGTGCCACATTTGCATTTTTAGATGAATAAGATAAAGGAACGTAAAAAAGGAGACCTCTAATCTCGTTCTCTGAACAAAGAGAGAGAGGGAGAAGTGCAGACGTGGAAGTGAAGCGTGTAATGAAAGTGCCCAAAGCAGCTTTCGGCTCCGGAGGGACCCTGCGTGGGTGCCTCGCTGGATGGCGAACGGCTCAATTTAAGAGGGTTAATTATGAGCTGCCACCAGAAGACTCGGAAGACTTATTACAAAACCTTTGCGCTAGCACGTACATTAGCATTCTGCTTCATGGAATCGTTAGAATCATACGAGGTGCTGAATGGATAATTGCGATTACACCACCCCCCTTAGAGTCACATCTTTAGGCCTGTCTTACTGCGTTTCCACCACTTTGCCTCATGGGCAAAGAAAAACAACAGACAAGCTTGCTGAAGCAAAGGAGCATTTTTGGGTCCTATTATCATTCCTTGGGTAAACAGTGCAAAACTGCTCCAGAGCTTGTGAGCTAAATAGAATTAGCACTGATTAAACTGGTTAGCCACCAGCTGCTGCGAGAAAAACAAGAGAGGAAAGGAGTGTTTCTTTCCACCTTATTAGCATTCCTGTGCATTTCTCATGCTAAACGTGTCAAACATGGGTTCAGCCAGGGATCGAGGCTTTAAGAGCTTTGCTTCTATAAGCTATTGTCCTCTCTTGGGGCCAGTTTGTGTAGCGTATTTCACAAATTAAGAATGGGCATTCAAGATTCAACCACCTCCATCATAAATCGTTATTCATAAAATGTCGGCAAGGAAACTGCGATTACTCAAAAAAACCTTGTGACTTTTCATGCTTGCCTACTGTTGGCCATACCAAGGGAAGCTGGCTGCCATCCAAATCGCAGAGGAAAGCACCTATTGACGAGGAGCGAACTCCCACTGTTACTCGCTTCCTGTGTGCATAATGCCCATAGAAGTCCTCGCCCCCAATCTCCAGGGGCGTTCGAACAGCCAAAGAGGAACTTTCCAGCTTTTTCATTATATCTTTGAATTTAAAAAGAGATGTGTGGACCTGTAGGGCTTGCCGAGAGGTTTTGAATAGATCCTTACACGTCTAAAGTAGACCCCAGGTCAGATACTTAGTGAGTTTGGAGGCAGAAGAGTGAGTTGGGATGGGATCCAGTCAGGCAGGAGATAATAAAAAGGAATACGAGCATCACAGTATGGAGAGCTTTGTAAATAGTACCATCTGTCGGAGCACATTGTCAACGTGCTGTGAAGGTGCCAAACGCAGGCAAGTGAATATCTCCTGTCCTTCCTGCTGCTGTCGTATGTGCTGAAAAAAGACCTATGCTAATTAGGGAGTAAGCTCTGGACTCGTAGGAATTCTTAATGAGTGAACAAGGTCTCCATGGACCGTTCAAGGTCAAGTGTGCAGGGCATATTCTGAGAGATGAGGAGGTTATATAATTGCTCAGCTGTATATAAAATAATGTTTCCACAGTTAGGCTGTAAAAAAATTCACTCTTAAATTGTACCCCATGCATAATGGCCTGCATACTGCAATGAAATACTGCAATGTCTAACTTTAAGGATCCTGAATGAATGAATGAATGAATGAATGGCAATTAAGAAACTGGGCAAGTTGCATAAACAGCCTGAACAACTAGCAGTTAATATATATACAGTGGGTACGGAAAGTATTCAGACCCCCTTCAGTTTTTCACTCTTTGTTATATTGCAGCCATTTGCTAAAACCATTTAAGTTAATTTTTTTTCCTCATTAATGTACACACAGCACCCCATATTGACAGAAAAACACAGAATCGTTGACATTTTTGCAGATTTATTAAAAAAGAAAAACTGAAATATCACATGGTCCTAAGTATTCAGACCCTTTGCTCAGTATTTAGTAGAAGCACCCTTTTGATCTAATACAGCTATGAGTCTTTTTGGGAAAGATGCAACAAGTTTTTCACACCTGGATTTGGGGATCCTCTGCCATTCCTCCTTGCAGATCCTCTCCAGTTCTGTCAGGTTGGATGGTAAACGTTGGTGGACAGCCATTTTTAGGTCTCTCCAGAGATGCTCAATTGGGTTTAAGTCAGGGCTCTGGCTGGGCCATTCAAGAACAGTCACAGAGTTGTTGTGAAGCCACTCCTTCGTTATTTTAGCTGTGTGCTGAGAGTCATTGTCTTGTTGGAAGGTAAACCTTCGGCCCAGTCTGAGGTCCTGAGCACTCTAGAGAAGGTTTTCGTCCAGGATATCCCTGTACTTGGCCACATTCATCTTTCCCTCAATTGCAACCAGTCGTCCTGTCCCTGCAGCCGAAAAACACCCCCACAGCATGATGCTGCCACCACCAGGCTTCACTGTTGGGACTGTATTGGACAGATGATGAGCAGTGCCTGGTTTTCTCCAAACATACCGCTTAGAATTAAGGCCAAAAAGACCAGAGAATCTTATTTCTCACCATCAGTTTGGCCGGACGGCCAGCTCTAGGAAGGGTTCTGGTCGTCCCAAACGTCTTCCATTTAAGGATTATGGAGGCCACTGTGCTCTTAGGAACCTTAAGTGCAGCAGAAATTTTTTTGTAACCTTGGCCAGATCTGTGCCTTGCCACAATTCTGTCTCTGAGCTCTTCAGGCAGTTCCTTTGACCTCATGATTCTCATTTGCTCTGACATGCACTGTGAGCTGTAAGGTCTTATATAGACAGGTGTGTGGCTTTCCTAATCAAGTCCAATCAGTATAATCAAACACAGCTGGACTCAAATGAAGGTGTAGAACCATCTCAAGGATGATCAGAAGAAATGGACAGCACCTGAGTTAAATATATGAGTGTCACAGCAAAGGGTCTGAATACTTAGGACC
>NW_015540863.1:160-778 GCF_001515605.1 Sinocyclocheilus anshuiensis | reverse complement strand
AGACTCTCTCAGAAGAACCAGAGGCTCCTCTGTAACCCGGCAACCAACCAATCCAACGAGGGCTTCCCCAAAAGGGACGCCATCCTGACGTCATCGCAGTAACCAATCAGCAACGGAATTCCCACCACAGCCACAAGAGCTTCTCAGCTTTCAGCAAAACGCAAGTAACGAACAAAATCTTCTATCTGCTGAACTGACGCTGATGATTGATTTAAGCAGTAAACGTAAGACATATCTCTGCTTTGTGAATTCTCTCAGGCTGAATTTAAAACCACTCGTGGGAACGGGGGTTAGAACCAAGAAAACTTCATGCAACTCCGTTAACTCATTCCTTCATTCTTCTGAGCTGTATAGTGTGTGTTGTGTGTATGTGTGTTTTAGCTTAGTTTTAATGTAATCTAGAATAGCCAATAAATTTGTTATAAAGAATCTAAAGAATTCCTTTCAAACCCTGACTGAATTAATAGTAATTAATTCCATAAAATAAAAGTAATGTGACTTTACACTTGCTATAGATATGTCTCTCATGTGTGTGTGTCAAATATTCGCTGAGTTTCAATTCATTTTAGTGATGCGTTTCAAACAGATATGCGCGGAGAATGAGACGGCTAAAAGCAC
>NW_015540863.1:0-150 GCF_001515605.1 Sinocyclocheilus anshuiensis | reverse complement strand
GTCATTTCAAACCCTGAATGAATTAATAATAATTAATTCCCTTATAAGAATTAATGAGTTAAATTCCTTACAGTACGACATAAATGGTGGAGAATAGAAAGCTGCCAGATTCGACTTGAAAATTAATGACACCAAGATAATATTATGAAT
>NW_015540862.1:0-562 GCF_001515605.1 Sinocyclocheilus anshuiensis | reverse complement strand
GTGTGTGCGCGTGAGGTGCCGGTGCGATCGAACAGCTGAAACATATGTAGTAGGAACAGTAGAAACATGGAGTAGGCCTAAGATATAATCCGCAAAAGTGTTTACTTTTATTTTTGCACACTCACAATAAAAACAAGATTTGTGCTTTTGCAAAATAAAGCAAAAAAACAGAATGCGCGTATCCTTTCCTTTCCGTGAACTTGTTTATGGAGCGCCGCGCCACACTTCTGTTTTAAATCTGTTAGCTTAATTATTTAAGTCAGATATATTTCGCATATTTTTTTTAATGAAAACAAATTGTTATTTTTATTTTAGGCCTATTACTTACATAGGTTATACATTTTCCTTAAAGCATCCGGCTACACTTTCCTTAAAGCATCCCATTTTGTCCCAGGGCTTGAAAACCTGTGCCTAGGCTAGTTAGGTCCAGGCAGAAACTTGTGAACGATGCTCTTATTGTGGCATCACCGTTTAGTGACAGCATTGAATGCTCCGGGAAAATGTATAGTTAGTGTATGTCACAGCGCCTTTTAATTGCTGTTTTGAATCCAGCAATTATTTA
>NW_015540861.1:1229063-1230957 GCF_001515605.1 Sinocyclocheilus anshuiensis | reverse complement strand
TCGCCCGCCACCTCCTCCTTTGGAGTCAGAAGCATCTGAGGTCGCATGCTACTTCGGCGAGAGCACCATCTACGAGACATGCTTACGGCTTGAAGTGGAACCTGTTCGTCGAGTGGTGTTCTTCTCACCGAGAAGACCCCCGGAAATGTCCGATCAGAGTCGTGCTGTCCTTTCTGCAGCAGGGGTTGCGAAGGCTGTCTCCCTCCACCCTTAAAGTCTACGTGGCTGCGATTGCTGCCAACCACGACCCCGTCGAAGGGAAGTCGGTGGGGAAGCATGACCTGATCTTCAGGTTCCTTAGGGGGGCGAGAAGGTTAAATCCTCCACTGCCTCCCTCCATACCTTCATGGGACCTGTCTCTAGTGCTCAGAGCGCTACAGCAGGGCACCTGACAAATGTTTTGAAATACACCATTTAAACAATATTTGAGGTGTGGTAAGTGTAGTATAAGTGGAATAATTAACTCCGGTCCATTGAATTATTAGAAAATAATGCAAACCAGAGGTGTAATGGCCACTCCGCTTTGCAGCATGGCCAGATCACCACCTAGGGTGAGAATCATTTTCTAATAATTCAACATCCCGTCATCAATTATTCCTTACATATACCATCTTATGTCCTCAAAACACTTTTGCCGTAGTGCATTATTTGAAAACTAATACATTTCGGCATTTTTATCCCTTAACCAACTCCATATGTTTGACTTTTCTGACATTATAAACTTGCTCAGTAGCTCATCTGGTACAGCACTGTGAATTAGCGATGTGAAGTGTGTGGGTACAAGTCTCGTGAAACAAGTCATGATAAGAGCTCAAAGACTTGTAGAAGCCAGCTAAACTGGCTTGGTTGCTTCATTGAATATGTTTTTATCTCACATTTGCTTTTGTTAACTTGATCAATGAGGTTTAATATGTTATTTTCAAAAGCAATTATCCTTCAAGCACCACTCATTAGACATTTTATTTCCAAAGCATGGCAATACGAACAACAATCAGCGTAATAAAGCATTGCCAGATTCACTTTCATCTGATCTGACTAAACTGAAATGCTTTTTGCACCACAAACTGGATGATTCATGTTCGTCTTTTTCGGATAATACTGAAGCTGCGTCCCAAATGACGCACTATACACTATGCAATTATACACTATGTACTTATGCACTATGTTCTCAACCATGTAATGTATGAATTATATAAGGTTATTTTGTCAATCATAATCAGAGTCTGATAGCCCCTCCCCCTTCGCTACGTAATTAAAGCTGCGACAGTTGAGTGGATGAAGTGTCCAACAATTCATGCATTTACTCTGCTCTCTTCCTTTGCACCACGGTTGGGCCACAGCAGTTGTTGGTGTGATTTATTGCGATTACCACAATGGCAGCCATTCCACGGAGCGGAAGGGCTCCGAGATTAACGAGCACAGTAATAAAAGTGCTAGCGAATAGCGCAGTCGCTACTTAATAGCTCCTGAAATGAGGTGCCCAGCCACGCCGCGCCTAACGCCCCTCCCCTCCCCCAGGGATTTAATTACTTTAAGACAAATGGATGAATACGCGCTGAAGTGGGGTTTGAGGAGCGGAGAGAGCAGAGATGGTTTGTAATTACCCTAATCAGAGAGAAAGCATCTCTAACGTGCCAGAAACATACGCTGAGGTCACAGCAGGAGGACGGAGGGGCCAGGCAAACCAAGGAGCACAGAAAGTCACCTGCAGTCGACAGGATCCTCAGCGGGCAGCTGGAAGTCGCTGTGGCTGCAGAGCACAAAGACGGGAGCTGTATGTATTTGTTTACCCTCCCAGTAGATGGGAAGTGTAGGCTACACCAAGGTTGTTTTCACGCTTGGTCCGAACTAGAGTTCATTTGCAACCCCCGCCATCATTTTTTTTTTTTTTTTT
>NW_015540861.1:1226414-1228339 GCF_001515605.1 Sinocyclocheilus anshuiensis | reverse complement strand
AATTGTACATTCTACTCAACAACAACCTTGGCTGTAAAACCTTTTATTTTTATATTTTCAGTTTTCAGCTTCATTTCAGTGTTAGTAATTTTGTTATGGGCTTTTGCCATTTTTCTATTTAGCTTTAATTTAATATTATTTCAGTTTTAGGTTTAGTAATTTAAGTACTTCAACTTATATTATTATTATTATTATTATTATTATTATTATTATTATTCGTTTATGAGATGGTTTTACCCAGGGACTACGCAATTTGATGTGAAACAACAATATCTGCAGTACACAAACTGCCAAGTATAAGCTGCTGTAAATGACTCTTTGTCCATCTTGGTAAATGAGGGTAAAGTAATTTCTATTCATATAATATATAGAATATTTTATTTTATACAATTGTTATTTTATATTATACTATTAACAAGTGCTACTAGTATAGTGCAATTGAGTAGCATATTCAGAAAATGTCTTTCAGACCTGGAAAATTTATATATATTGTAATGGAGTAATCAGAACGTGAAACATATGGATCCATATGCAGAGCTTTATTTAAAGATGTGGTCATGAAACAGGCGAGGGTTAGACAATGGCAAACAGGTATGTTGTAGACACAACAAAAGAGTAATCCAAGGACAGGCGTGGGTCAAACGACGGTGAACATAATCCAGATGGTGAAGCAAACGGGTAATCCAACAGACAGGCTAAATAATCATGCTTACCCTATAAAGCAGTATCATATTTGATATGTGGTTTAAGGCCTTTAAATTATGAATATAATTAATAATTTGCTTAAAAACGTGCATAATATTGTACAATTTACCACATACCTGTCGTCTGATTGATAGTACATACCTTTAGTAGCCTAAGTAAAAAGGACTTATAATAATAAAAAAAGTCCACCTTGAATTTATTGCTGCATCTCAATGTACCTACTTATACTATGCCCTTAAAGTATGTACTCTGTTGGTGAAGAAAAAGTACACACTTTTGAGTGTTTAGTAGAAGAGTAGGCAAGCTTTGGGACATACTCTCACGTCACACAACTGCGTCTTTAACGGACGCTCTGTCGCATATCATTACACGCACCCTGTCACTGTAAACTGGCCTGTCAATCATCTTGTCACAGTTAACATCCTACACATTTAATTTAATGTAACTTCCTACCGTACTGGAGAGAAAAGAAGTAGCTCGTTGATTTGTTAGTCGCGGGTCTTTCATGCAGAGAACTCTGCTCATATTTTCTGCATAATGATGCATTTAAAAGTTAACGACCAAATGGATGTTTATAAAATTTTACATTGCTGTTGCAGATGAAATATAACACGGATAACAATAAATAAATATTTTTTTACCAAGTTAAATGTTGATTATTAGTAACTCAAACCCCTTTTTCTAAGCCTCTCTACCTAACCGTCAATTGCGCGCATCCGCCACATTTGTAGTTTTTCTAACGCATTTTATTCGTGTTTGTAGTTCTGGACCGAATCCTTCACCAAAGCGCAATGGATTGTGGGCAATTTTAGCCATTAGAGTGTGCACGGATCCACACTTCAAAAATCGACCTGAAATAGTAGACCACCCAGGGACTTTTGGCATACTCTTTTCAACATACTATGCTTTGGGACACACTTATTCTAATCTCACATACTATTTAGGATGGAGAGTATGAACATTGGGACGCAGGGTAAGACTGTGGATATATAAACTGTAAACAAAGCAGCGCTTGCTTAACATTTTGAATATGAATCATGTTGATCAGTTGGTCTTTATTCGTTCCAGACAGTCAAGTCGTTATGAAAATATTTGCGTATTGAAATGGTCAGGTAAGATGAAGATGTAAAATTAGAACACTCTTCTGTGTGTGCCCTCTGGAGTTTGTCGTTTTGCTTGCTTTCATCACTTTCGCTTTTCTTCTCGTGCACTGGTTCCCT
>NW_015540861.1:1224207-1224711 GCF_001515605.1 Sinocyclocheilus anshuiensis | reverse complement strand
AGTAGGCAAGCTTTGGGACATACTATCACGTCACACAATTGCGTCTTTAAAGGACCGTTCTGTCGCACCTGTTACACGCACCCTGTCACTGTAAACTGGTCGGTGAATCATCTTGCCACAGTTAACATCCTCCACATTTCATTTCATTTCATTTAACTTCCTACCGTACTGGAGAGAAAAGAAATAGCTTGTTGATCTGCCAGTCGCGGGTCTTTCATGCAGAGAACTCTGCTCATATTTTCTGCATAATGATGCATTTAAAAGTTAACGACCAAATGGATGTTTATAAAATTTTACATTGCTGTTGCAGATGAAATATAACACGGATAACAATAAATAAATATTTTTTTACCAAGTTAAATGTTGATTATTAGTAACTCAAACCCCTTTTTCTAAGCCTCTCTACCTAACCGTCAATTGCGCGCATCCGCCACATTTGTAGTTTTTCTAACGCATTTTATTCGTGTTTGTAGTTCTGGACCGAATCCTTCGCCAAAGCGCAAT
>NW_015540861.1:1214357-1223915 GCF_001515605.1 Sinocyclocheilus anshuiensis | reverse complement strand
CTTTGGGACACACTTATTCTAATCTCACATACTATTTAGGATGGATAGTATGAACATTGAGACGCATTGAGGTAGATAAGTGCAAACAATACTCTGCGATTTGAAAGAGGAAGTCCATGGCTTATAAAGTGTGTTTGATTGGTTGCAGCTGTGTGTGTAATCAGTGCAATGGATGATGGGAAATGTAGGCCGGGGTGACATGTGAAAGTCTGTGTAGTGACAGTCAATATAATGGAAGAGTGACCTCTGGTGGCAATTGGACAGAAGTCCATGAACCGGATTCGTGACATACATATATATATACACAAACATTATTCAAATAAGTTAGTAAAGAGAACTAATGTGTGTGTGTTTGTGTGTGTGTGTGTGTGTGTATATATATATATATATATATATATATATATGTGTGTGTGTGTGTGTGTGTGTGTGTAAAATAAAATAATATATATTATTTTTTTATCTCGGTAATAATACATGAAGACTTTTACCTTGTTACATTTTTTGTTTATGCTTAAAATAAAACATAACCTTAAAATTATCACGGTTTTCACAAAAAATATTAAGCAGCTCAAGTGTTTTCAACAAGAAGAAAATAAATGTTTCTTGAGCACCATATACACTACAAAAGTGTGTAAAATAGGTATACAAGTATCAAATGAATGAAATCAAATAAATTGCAGCCTTGATAAGCATATTAAAAAAAGAAACACACACACGGACACACTTCTGACTGCAAACTTTTTATTGTTTAATTATTTATTTTTGCACATGCTCTTTCCAGAGAAAACAAATAGAAAATAGGCTATTTTAGCTGTAAAAGCCTTAGATTTCATTCCTACAGCTGCCATATTAAGCATTGTATTTTTCCTTGATTATAAATGCACGAGCAGACCATCTGTCTTATACTGTCTCTGATGAACTACACACAAGTTCGGAAAAAGTCTTTCAGAACAGCCAAACAAACCACTAAATCTAATGACAAATGGACTCAAGTCTGCATCAAAATCTCCAAATCACTTTGGATAAAAGCATCTGCTAAACGACCTATACTCTACAAAAGATGAAAGGTGAAAGAAAACAAATGCTAATCTCAATCTTTTGATCACTAAAATGAACTCTGCATTGAAAGGGCGTGAAATGTTATGGTTTATTGCATTTTAACAACTCCCTGCCTTGTGGCTAATGACCAAATTGTACAGCCGGTCACTGGGGGGCTACAGCCCTCTTTATGCAATCAAAATGACTGCATGTAGGTCTGCTAATTAAAAAAAAGGTATAAAAGAAAATCCTAATACTTCCCATTTGTGCCCTCTTCTCTAATCTGGGTTTGAAATGCTACCAGTGGACTCTTAATTGTTTTTTAACAGGTGCTCAGTCTTTCAGTGGCCTTGGTTTAAAAAAAAATGAGAGGAGGATGATGGGATTTAATGGTCCACACCAGCGAACAAAGCTCAGTTTCATACGAAGATGGAAATCTCTGGCTGTGTGCCAGTCCACAGTCAATGGCAAAAAAAAAAACACGTACATGAACGCTGCCTGTTTCGGATGGCTTTAAAAACAAAAAAAAAACAAGTTCTGTACGAATGGGCAATGTTGAATACTTGCTTCTTGTAATGGGCATTTTTTGATCTTTAGATTCTCCATCTTGCTATTCCTCGCCACTAAGAATGGACGTTTTTAGTCCCATGGAGATTTTCCTGCATGTTAGTAGGTCCTTTCATAAAGCATGCATGCAGGTCTTCCCCTCCCTCGCCGACCCATAGAAACAGGACTCTCTCTGTGCCTTAGAGGGCCTGCTGGAGTTTTGAGGGCCGTTTCTCTGCTGTAAGCCTTTGAGGAGGTTGGCCTTTGAAGTCCCACGGTCCACCAATAGCTGCACTTTGAATGCCTGACATTAATTGTTCCCAGAGAGACATGGAGGGACCTACAGCACGAAGATGTGTGGACAAAAGCACCCACCTACTGTACACCTGTGACCCTCCATCACACATTGTAAGGGAACTTTTGACAGGTTATTAAGTTGGCTTAAAAAAGGCAACTTAGTGAAATCCTATGTAAACTTCTTCTTCTTCTATATATTTTCTAACTGATCCGGATTACGGTTTTCGTAAACCAGACTATCAAAACCACCTAAAATCCCATAGACTTTCATTGAGGGGGTGAAAACTTTTATACAATAAGATGAATGGTGTATTTAAGCTGTCTATTGCTATAGCAAAGCTTAACAACTCCCTACTGAAAAAACAGCTACAACCAGCCTAAGCTAATTGACTACTTTGGCTGGTCTCCCAAGCTGGTTTTAAAGTGGTTTTGGTCACTTTTTTAGCAGGCCAGGTTGGTCTTAGCTGGTTTTTAGCTTTTTTTTTTTTTTTCCTGAATCAACTGGTTTTAGCTGGATTCGCATAGAAACATGCGTTTTAAAGTGGTTTTGGTCACTTTTTTAGCAGGCCAGGTTGGTCTTAGCTGGTTTTTAGCTGTTTTTTTTTTTTACTGAATCAACTGGTTTTAGCTGGATTAGCATAGAAACATGCTAACAACATGCTAGTAACTTGCTAATCATGCTAGAAACAAATGCTAACAAAATGCTAGTAACTTGCTAATAATGCTTACAACATGCTAGTAACATGCTAATCATACTAGAAATGTGCTAGTAACTTGCTAATCATGTTAAAAAAAGGTTAACACCATGCTAGTAACATGCTAATCATGCTAGAATCATGCTAGCAACATGTTAGTAACTTGATAACCGTTAACAACATGCTAGTAACTTGCTAATCATGCTAGAAACATGTTAACAAAATGCAAGTAACTTCCTAATCATGCTAACAAAATGCAAGTAACTTGCTAATAATGCTAACAAAATGCAAGTAACTTGCTAATCATGCTAGAAACATGTTAACACCATGCTAGTGACATGCTAATCATGTAAACAATATTCTAGTAACATGCTAATCATGTTAGAAAACATGCTAGTAACTTGTTAATCATGCTAACAAAATGTTAACACCATGCTAGTAACATGCAAATCATGCAATAATCATGCTAGCAACATGCTAGTAACTTTTTAATCATGCTAGAAAATGCTAGCATCATGCTAGCAACATTCAAGTAACTTGCTAATCATGTTAACAACATTCTAGTAACTTGGTAGCAATATGTTTTATACCTATCTGTTTTTCTGATAAACTGTAATGCCTTGAAAACATTCAAACTTTAATCTTTAAAACTATTTTAACTTTCAAACTACTTCGAACTGAAAACTTTCAGACTGCAAGCTTTTAAAACTTTTTAAAACTTTCTAGCTAGGCTTTTTCAAGCAAACTTAAAGTTTGTCTACAAACTTTTCAATCTAGTTTGTTCTTGTATTCTTAAAAGTTCTGGAGATCTGCCAAAGCAGACCATGCACAATTTTAACTTAATATAATATAATTATATTATTTATATTAATACAAAGTATACAATGCGAAAAAAAATAAGAATTAAAATATTAGTAAATAAAAATATTAGCAAATAAAAATGAAAAAATACAAATAATAAAAAAAACAAAATCAATTTATTTTTGTGATGGACACCTACAAAACACTATTTTGAGAAGCTTTGAAACCTTTCATTTGTTTTGAACCAGTGATTTGGAGCGCAAATCATGCTGCCAAAGTAACCTGATTTCAGTAAATTAGGCTTTGTTATGTTATGATGTCTCAAAATTGCAATGGTTCTCCCCTCAGGGTGATCTCTGTGAACCCATGAACGAGTGTCTATATGGTTTATACCTGATCTCAGGCCAGATTTATAAATGTGTAGACATTTTAATTAAATGTTTGTATAATAAAAATATTTGTAGTTAATAGCATCGTATTGGCCTGATTAACAGAGATCTCCATAAAACAAAACAAGCCCTACAATTTAATAAAATAACACATTATACAGACACTTCACATTAAATGATATTAGATGATTTGTTGATTGCATTTAATTTAATGACATACATTATTTGTTTAGTTTTCATTATATTGCATAGAGAAAAGCAACATGGCTGACAACCCACTGCTACATTTTTGCTCATGCACAATTAAAGTAATAGCACAATTTTGATGGACAAAATAAATATGATTTCACATAAAAAGTGCTAAAAATGCACAGAAGCATGTCTAGTGTGTTTTAACAAAAATTGGAGTATGTCAGAAAAGTAAATGAAGAATAGAAAATATGTATAGAAGATTTACCCATTTAAACTTGTTTTTAATTATTCAGTTTGGGTGAAAGTATGGTGTATTATTAAAAAAAAAAAAAAAATTGTTGTTTGCCATTTATATGCGAATCCCAGTGTTAACATGCAAATCCACATGCTAACAAACATTCAAGACTTTAAAAACTTTCAAGTTTCTAACTGGTCAACTTCTAAAAACAAATTTGTAGTTGTCTTTGTAAAGAAATATGTAGCTTTGGAGCCACTGCTGTGATACTGTACAAACGATTCCAGTTTGAATACTCTCACAAGTCTGCAGATGCAGTGCCGATGTAGTTACGTTGAAGTGAAGCTCAAGATTGTGGTGTGAAACAGTCATAAGAACACACTCCCAAAACCATTTCACATAATTCGCAAAGTCTTTGCAAGCATCTGGACCCAAACCTAGTCAGAGATCACTCATGCAGTGCATGCTGGGCAACTGGTGTCAACCCTGCAAACATATCCCTGCGGGGCCCATGCTGGATTTTTGCGGGCCAATGGGATAGGGCCAGCCCACACCAAACCTAAACAGGCCCAGTGCAGTCTTGCCCAGGTGAGGCCCACAGATTTGGGCTCACCACAGGCTCTCTGTGAGCAGGCCACACTAGCGGACTGTCCACATTAATCCTATGATGGCCCAGTGTGAGCCAGTTGCAGAGATGTTACATGTATGTATGGCCTATGTTTGGATTGATGTTAAGAGTTTAAGACTTAAACTTAAAATTAGCAAGACTAAGTTTGAGAGCCGTGGCGTGTTTTCATTACAAGAGTTTGGATTATTAATTTGCTATCAGTCAACTTCAGCTATGGACAGAGTTTGGACATTGATGTACTACAGGTAAGACTTTCGCACACATCAACTTTCACATGACAAAATCCTACAGTCTTACATTGCTTTGTTCGCTTTCTTTTGTTTTGTTTTTGCACTTTTGTGTATTTACATTTTTGGCTATATGTAGCTGTATTAACCTGAACTGAATGCTTTCTGTTTTGTATTTAATAAATTGATTTGAAATCCCTTTGACTACTGTACATTTTTGACAATACAGACATTAGTTATGTGGTGACTGCATCCATTTCAGATGTATAATAACTGTTTTTTTCCCCAAAGACTTAAGTTATAGTAGCTGGAAAGTATTTAAAGTGAAACAGATGTATTGTTGTAGCTTAATAGTGCGGGCCCTGTGTGGGCATAGTGAGGGCTTCCTGGGGGCTAAGTGAGGGCTGCCCGTGCAGGGCCAGCGCTAAGGGGCCAACATTTTGCCAATGAGCAAATTCTCAGGGGCCCTGCGCTGGCAGCCCGCTGGGGGCCCTAAGGCTAGCCCTAAGTGGGCCCGTAAAGGGCCAGTTCAGGCTTGTTTGCAGGGAAGTACATTGTTTTTTGTTTTTTGTTTTTTTTTTTACATTTCAGATTCAGAATCAGAAAGAGCTTTATTGCCAAGTGTGCTTACACAAACAAGGAATTTGTTTTGGTGTCAGGAGTTTCCAGTTCAGAAAGTAAAGCATGATTTGTTTAGATATTTCATGTTGTTGTTGCTAGCACAAGATTACTGACTCCAGTCCAGGAAACCTTTACATTTCAACTCAGTCTGGTCTACTGTTCCCATACTCTATTTGCATTTGCTAATAATTCAAAAGCATTTCTTCCCCATCGTTAACTGGAATGGATGTAAAATGCTAATGGTAAAACTAGTTAGCTTGTGTGAAAACTAGCATTGTAAACACACAAATGTGCATGAAGGATCTATCTGTGTTCCAGCAACAGGGCATGAACACACTAAAATGAAAGTACATCACCTTTAATTAAAATTAATTCTGTTTTATCATGGCTGAGTTGGCACAGTGAAATGTTCTCCGCTCTGAGCCATAGCTATTAGAGCAACACAGCCGGAGGTAAATCAGTCTGTCATCCCGCTTTGATCTCTCCAAACAAGCAGTGTAAACACTGTGAAATTAAACGCATGACAATTTCACATTAGATTTTTGTTACATGTGTATTTATTGATTTTTATCTCATGTTCCTCATGAATGTATAACAGGTTTTGAGATAATGCATCGTGAATCAGGTCTTTTTTATATAAACAGATGGACAAGAATCGCTGCTTGCCATTTCTTTGGTATGTATTCTCGAGTATGTATAAATTCGCTGAATGAAATCCAATACTTGTTTCTTACTAATTTTGTGGTGCTGATAGCAAAAATAGGGCCCGTTTTGCTCACCTCATGAATGTATAACAGGTTTTGAGATAATGCATCGTGAATCAGGTCTTTTTTATATAAACAGATGGACAACAATCGCTGCTTGCCATTTCTTTGGTATGTATTCTCGAGTATGTATAAATTCGCTGATTGAAATCCAATACTTGTTTCTTACTAATTTTGTGGTGCTGATAGCAAAAATAGGGCCCGTTTTGCTCGAGCATGTCACACTTTCTCAAAAAATATGATGCATTTCATAGTATTTTTTCTTTCAACAACCGTTTGTAAGTTGAAGAAATCCTGTTTTTTTTTTTTATGCTGAATTGAAATCAGCATCATTAAATTGGGTAAAATTAAGCCTTTTTTTTTTTTGCAAATCAGCAGATTTTTAAATAATTTTGTAGTTTTGTAATGTTTTTGAATGATTAAATGGGTTGCATGCAACCAGCGATCCAATAACAGGTACAAGTACTTAGGAATTTGCATCAGATACTGCCACTGTATTGTGCACTGACAAGATATATCAGATTGTTCCCATTGTCCTTCAGCCCTCGGCTACTAAAGGTGGACGTCATTCGCTAATTGCAAACTGATGACAGAGCGACAGACACAGTTGCAGTCTGTTAGTCCAGAATGAAAATTTGCACGCTGTCACGTCCTGGCCGAACACTAATAGGATGATCGATCTTCCTGAAATTGTGGCCATCCAGGAGCCATTGTGGTGTGATGACATCTTCACAGCCTCTGACAGCTCACGATTTTCTCCTTTCATCTTTAGTGGGTTTCCTGACATTCAGGGATCACAGATTAATTTATCCACATACATCATCCTGGCTGGTAAAAGCAGTCACTGGAGGCATATATGATTGGATGTGTGTGTCTGGTGGAGGAATGAGATATGTGCATGATTTATATCAGTAAATGGTTGAGGAAAAGTATTCGCTTGCTTCCTGTTGCTAAAATCCCTGGCCAAGGCCTTTAATGAGTTTATCTTCATCAGGATTTGGAGCACGGATACTTGACCTCAACCAGCTGTTTATAGAAAAGCCAATAATTTGGTCTACTATGCTGATTTGATCCAGGTGGCCGAGTTTACTACAACCATTGATGGGCATTGATGGGCATACCTGAAAATGTATTTAAAATAAAAATACAAAATGCTGTGTGGAAAAATTTACTGTTTATAGAAAAGCCAATAATTTGGTCTACTATGCTGATTTGATCCAGGTGGCCGAGTTTACTACAACCATTGATGGGCATTGATGGGCATACATGAAAATGTATTTAAAATAAAAATACAAAATGCTGTGTGGAAATTTTTTTTTAAATACAAATACATGTATTTAAATACAGTAAAAATACATGTGATTTTATTAATTAAAATTCATTTAGATTGTATCTGTAACGAAGGGAGGCGTGACAACAAAGTGGGGATCCACGTGCGGGCTTTATTCCAAAGAGCGTAGTCAGAACAGGCAGGGTCAAACACCAACAAACAAACACATCCAGGGCAAAGACAAAAGAGCAATCCACGAGTCAGGTGAAGGTCAGGGCAGGCAGCAAACAATAATAAACAAGGAGACAGTCCAGTGGCCCGTTCTTCATACGTCGCTTATTACATCTGAGATGATTTGAAAGATTCCAGATCTTCTAATCCTGATAACTGATCTCTGGCTAATTTGGTTCTTCAAACGAATTTGTGTATTAGATTAAAATATCTGGATTAAGTTGTCTGAGATTGCTGCGCGTTCTCGTGTTCCCCGAAAAGGGCAGATGTATCGATACTCGAGACCACGATCAGCAATGCAGCGACTGGCTGGTGGCAAGACAGCAACTTCTTCTTCTTCTTATAGAATTTGCGGCAGGCTAGACGCAAGACAGCAACGTAATGACATTTCATTTAAAAAAGACACCTGACGAAAAAAAAAGACAAATTTCTGGACATTTATAAGAAAACAGCCAAGCGAACAAAACTACATAAATGTTATAGCCTAATAGATAATATGAAATGTGCACTGTTTTTAATTTTTTTTTTTTTTAACACGAGTCCCAATTATTTATATTCATGATTTCTAGTATTTGTACAGGCTTTACATTTTTATTTGAATGTTGTATTTAGCAATTCGTTTAATTTTATCTTTGAAGCAGATTTCTTATGCGACAGCATTAATTAAAGTTTCTTAAAGATCAAGTTATCTGCATCTCCTGCGCTCCATCAAGCCACTCCCATAATAGCTGTCAGCTCTCAAATTAATGCACGCTCAGGTGAACTGTATAGCATGTGTGTAAGACTCCAAGACAATTATAAAGTAATTATTTCATTACTAATAAATCTTTCAATGAGTAAAACTGGCTGTGTCGATAGTATTATAGACTACACAACACGGTTATATTATTTTCTAATTAATTTTTTAATTATTATTTTAAATTATTGTCCCTGGACCAGTAGGGTACTCTTGTAATAAAGTAGCGGTGGCTGGGATATATTTTAAGTATCAATTCTGCTCCCGAGCAGGTTTAAGCTTACAGACCTGTTGCTATGACAGCAAGTCCAGGATGAGCTTCAAAGAACCAAATAATCCAAGATCATGAGCAAAATTGTCAACAATCAAATCCAGCTAACTGAGTTAGCGACGTACGAAGAACAGGCCCCAGGGATCAAAACACGAAGGCGAGGAAACAGGGAAACTAGAAACACGGAAGAGCTAAACAATATTCAATCACCAGTGAAAAGAGAGTGGCTGCATCCGAAAACTTAGGCAGCTGACTTGCTGCATTGCTGCCCTATGAGGCAATGACTTTGCAGGCAGCGTTTTTGCACGAAGGCAACTCATGAAACTGATTTCGGACAGGCTCCTGAGGCAGCATCACAGGTTTAATTATCTACAACAAAATAGAACGAGTTTTGGTGATAACTAAATTAATATTTAATTATTATAATACTGATTTCTCGCTAGAAATAACATCAAAAGTGCAAAAAGTTAGTCAGAAATATACATTTACACAAACTGACCACCAAACACAACTTTCAGACGCCATCTTTATTTTTTAGCTCAACCGTCACGGAACGGAACGCACAAAATTGTGGGATATCAAAGGCAGCGAAGGATACATCTATGCTGCCTTCAAAA
>NW_015540861.1:1195351-1213680 GCF_001515605.1 Sinocyclocheilus anshuiensis | reverse complement strand
GCAGAATTTGGATTCGGACGTGCCTTGATGCCTTCCTGCCTTGGAATGCTGCCACCCGAAAGCAGCATTTTAGAGCTTTTGGATGCAGCCAGTGTGTGTGTGCTATTCTTATAGTCCTACTAATATGAGGCAGTTCAACCAGCATTCGAAACATCGAATCATTTTACGAAGCAATTGGTTCAATGCTTCAAAAAGCTTAGCTTCTCCCATCACAACTTCTAGGTCCATCCACGCATCAAAGTTTGTGGAGTTTATCAGGCTTACAGGTTCGGAACTCCTGCATAAGCCACGTGAAGTTGACTTCATTATGACATAAGGCAATTTTGCACTTGTGGATCCAGATGTGGAAATCGGACCAACTGTGACAGCTTGCACCACAGGAACGAAGGATGAAGAACTCGCCTCTGACACTCGCAAAACTGAATCCTTTCTTAAATGAGGATGGCCTACTCCGAGTCGGTGGAAAATGAGAGCGTGTGTTGTGCTATTCTTATAGTCCTACTAATATGAGGCAGCTGTGAACTGGTAATGAGAGTGATGAGTCCGGGCAAAGAATTGTGGGAAATGGAGTCCTGGGTGAATGATAAAAGTCAAGGATGGAGTGCCTTCTGGTGGAGCTCATGGGCACTCCAGTGGGTGATGGTGACAGTATTTCACACTATTACATTATTTTTTGTTTTGTTTTGTTTTGTTTGGATGAACAATAAAACCAAAATCTGATTTTTTTATTTTATTTTTTTTGTGTGCACACAATCACTACACTACACTGATGGTGACAGACAGTAGGCGTGTTTCCATTACAGATTTGCACAAAACTTTGGCGATATTTTATAAATGTCGATAAAAAAGTATTGCAAAATGACGGCGTTTCCATTAACCAATGTTATGAGACTTAAACGTAACCTTTTGCCTCTCGTGATAAGTCATGGCAATGGATTTTGGTGGGATTTTGGCTATATTTATTCAAAGGAGGCTTATGCGTGTATCTTTACAGAAGCAGCAAAGAGAGCCGCCTCAGAAACGTGCGTGGCGCGGCTGGAATAAACCATAGACTGTATAAAAACATAAACACAAGCATTGAGTGGCCGTAATCAGCTTCAGTGACCGTATCAGAGCCACACTGCACCGCAGACGTGTGCAGTGTAAATTGTCTAAGCAATAATGGTAGGGCAAGCCCCTTATACTGGAGCGCGGCCACTTATGAAGTGTTTCTTGGAGGTTATAGTACATTGAAGAATGATCATATCACTTTTTACATACGCCATGTGACCTGTAAATGCGAAAAAGCCGTTTCCATTGCAGTTTTGCGAATTATTCCTTTTTCGCATTGCCTGAAAAACCACCTCATGAGAGCGTAAAAACTTTTTTGCGATATATGGTCGTTTTTGCGAAATTGATGCATTTCCATTAGGCGCATTTTCAATTCGCAATTTCAATTTGCGCAATTTGAAGGGTAATGGAAGCCTAATTCTTTTGTCTCTACATAAACATACATTTGCATAGATGGGTGAACACAATCACCTGATTTTTTAAATGTGACAATTTTTTTCTTTAAGCGTCAAACTTGCACTTGTCTAAAATTTTAAATGCTTTAAAATTAAAAAAAAAAAAATGTTTAATGAATAATAATAATAATAAAAAAACATATATAAGAGAGTATTGTTCAATTTAGTGTTATACATGTTACCATATTCATGTTTTGTTCTAATGTCACAAGTCAATCTCAAGTTTACTGGGTTTTACACGATTATTTTTTTCTTTTGAGTGTGTTTAAAGGAGTGTACTCTAAAACATTTTCACGTGTCCTCCAAAATGACCCACAATGATGGGAATGTAAATAATGGTGTCAATATTGCCGTATCAATTTGAGCGAGAATCAGACACAGATAGCAGTAATGAAGAGGATCAAGCAGAAACTCTGCAAGCACGGCTCTTAAAAGACATTTCTGAATGGTAAGTAAGGTTTTGTTTTTTTTGCCTTTGTGTGAATACAGCATTGAACTTGTGTAGATTCTGGAAGCTGTCTTCTGTAAAATGTGCAGCACAGACAGCTACATTAGGATTGTAATTGTCCGGAATAAATTTTAACCATTGTTCACGAAGTACAGTGTCCGTAGGAAGGCCGAACACAGAAGACCTGTTAGAGGGGTGAAAATAACACCCTTTCGACGGCATGGCTACAACTCTTCCTCTTCTCTAAAGCGGTGCAACATGGCCCTTTGTTGCATGTTCCCGGGGGCGGGGTTTATGTACATTTCTGGGTTTGTGACGTAACGAACCCTGGAAGTAGCTCGTAGTCCCTATATACGAGCTGTTTTCGTAGGCATTAAACTGTCAGAATTTAAAAGATGATATCTCCGTTTGCATAGAACTTTCAGCGCCGTAACTTTGCAGATATTGTTTATGCTCAAACAGCAACATTACACACTAACTAACGTTAAAAAAGTGAAATCGCAATCAGCCACCCCTTTAATAAACACACCTCTGTGTTAAGTGGGGTTTAAAGGGAAAGAAAATACTCCAGCATCCTTTAGACATAAGTCAGTCCTTTTGCTTTCAAACTGAAAATGAAATCCTTTAATGGTCAGAGAGAGTTCCCAGAGCAGAGTGAAATTAATGGGCCTGAGGACAAGTGGAGCTGGGGACCAGACACTTCATCCTTACCATGACCCACTTTTAGCTGGAAGTAGGGCCGAATCACCCAGAGATAAACGCTGGACACTGTCCCCTCTTCAAAATAAAGCTTCCAGTCTGAAGTGAAAGAGTTTTATAGTCTGATGTCATAGGAGAATAGTCTCCGGTGTAGTTCTTTGGAAAATGATCTATACTCCTACTTCAAAAAATCCAATACAGTGATCTGAAAAATCAAAAAGACTTTATTTTCTCAACATAAAGTGGCATTTGCAACCTATTTCTGTAATGTATCTCAGAATATTTGACAAGGGAATCCATCGGGATTTGAAGTGATTGTATAAAATCAGTGTTTACTTTTTAACTTATTTATTTATTTTTAGCAAAACGGCGAGGCACAAGGTCAAGTTCACTCTTCATTGCCCCAATAGTAACTTTTTTTTTTATTCCAAATCTTTTTCCTATTATTTACAGTATATACTGAGAGAGTAAACCTCATAAATTTACTTCTCTCCCAGATGCCAGCCTATTGAGTTTGTAACTTAAATAAAAGAAGTCAAACAAAATAAGGCTTCTAGAGATATTTATTTATTTCACAAAAAAAGGGGCAGTGTACATTAATCAACATTTTTGAATGTAAATGTAATATATATTATATTAAAATCCTAGGGATTTTCCCATTCCATATAAAACTGGAAATAAGCTTATCTAGTGTGTTGAAAAAGGCTTTGGACAGGAAGATGGGGAGGCACTGAAATAGATATAAGAATCTTGGAAGAACTGTCATTTTAACACAGTTCACTCTGCCAACCAGAGATAGATGGAGAGTCCTCCATTTTGAAGATCAGGGCCTGTATTTATCAAGCTTCTCAAAGTGCCATTTTTTAAATTTATTTATTTATTTCACAAAAAAAGGGACAGTGTACATTAATCAACATTTGTGAATGTAAATGTACCCAAATTAGCCCAAAGGCTAGTTTTCATTGGTAGTCCCTTTGCCAGATGTTATTAGGCCAAAGAAAACTAGAGGGGAAAAAAGAAACAAAATACAAAAAACAATAACAACGAAATTCAACCAAAAATTAAACAACAAATTATACAAACTGACAATAAAAAATAAAAAATATGTATTAAAAAATGTTAAATAGAAAGCAGCTTATTAAAAACAACATTAATGTTCACATTGTTGGTTATGAAGAAGCCATTTCTTAAAATGATGCTTAAATTAGTTAAATTATGTACATTCTCTAATTGATTGTGGTATTGAATTCCACTGGTGTGATGCTCTGAATGAAAAAACAGCTTAACCAAACAAGGTTTTTCTATGTGGAATTATGCAATCAGCTTAAGCTGCACCTCTAGTTACTCTGTTTTCAATATATTTAAATGTAATAAAGTCAACCAGAGGAGGAGGCGCTAAACCATGCCTAATATTATAAACTAAACAAACATTTTTAAACTTAGTGATGTTTTCCCAGCTAAGTAGGTTATACCTGTTTAAGATATGACAATGGTGAAAACTATTTTTTTTACCTAAAATGTTAAGTGCTTGTTTGTACAATAATTCCAATGGTTTTAGAACTATAGCATGTGTATTAGACCAACTTGTCAGACAATAAGTAATATGAGAAAGAATCATAGAATGAAAATATACCTTTGCAGCCTCATTTGATAAAGGGTTTCTAATAAACCAAAAATTAACTAAATATATTTTACCTTTTTACATACCTTTTTTATATGCGTTTTAAAACCAAGACATGAGTCCAAATGAACCCCTAAGTATTTATATTCCGAAAAAACCTGTAATCTCTCTCCCGAAAAGAAAATATTCTGTTTTATATCAACACTATGTCCTTTAGAAAAGAACATACAACCTGTTTTTGACACGTTTATTTTCAGATAACACTGATTGAGCCAGGATATGATTTTTGCCAGAACATCTGTCAACTTATTTGCAACCTCTTCTGCATTGTTACCATGCATGAAAATGACTGTATCGTCAGCATACATTATGATATTACATTGTTGACACACCATGGGTAAATCATTAATATACATGCCAAAGAGAATTGGCCCCAATATGGAGCCTTGTGGAACACCAGTTGAAAGGCATAGTGAATTGGATTTATAATAATCAATTTTTACTACCAGAGAACGGGAAGAGAGATAAGATTAAATTTACAGATTTTGTCGAAAAATTAAAATTGAGTAATTTATGTAAAAGAATATTATGATTTACAGTATCAAACACTTTCTGTAAATCAAGAAATACAGCCCCTACCACTCCACCTTTATCCATTAATGCCTTTACCTTTTCAATAAAATAACAAGTAGCCGTTTCTGTTGAATGATTTATCCTAAAGCCGAACTGCATCGGATGTAATTGAAAAGGACTATTATTAAAATGGTCAATAATTTGTTTAGCCACCAGTTTATTTTCTTTTACAGTTTTCAAATACAGTTTGTTTACCATGCATTTTCTAGTGACCACCAACACCTGTGATCACTAATTAACCTGATTAACCTGACAATTCAGCTCATTAATTGATTGAGATAAGAGAGTCAAAGTCAACGGATATGCTTATTGTGTTTTAATTTACTCAAATAGCCTTTCTTAAAAAATGTGAACTTAAATTAACAATACCACTGCACCGATTCATTTGTTAGGTGGTCTGAGGCAAAAGTTGTTGTATTTATTAATTTATTAAATCAAGGGCTGAATATTTCTGGATCATCAAGTTTACTTAAAACATTTGTGGACATATCTTGCACTATAATAAAATTCTCTATAAAATAACCTTACGATTGCAGCCCTGTCTTAATATTTTTCATGAGTCTTTCCTTTTTCTCTTCTTTTAGGACAGCTCTGGAAAAAAATGGGGTTGCTGGGAAACTTAAAAATTAAATGAATGAAGTTGTTCTGTACATTACTTTTGTAATTTAAATTATTTGAAAATGAAGCAAAGTAATTTCTGTACATTGTTTTATTTTTGTATTATACGTTGAAACTTGTAAATAAAAGACAAGAAGTAGTTCTGGAAATTGTTTATTTTTTTGCAAAGAAAGTTATCATTTGTAAATGACAGAAATTATTCCATAAATTTTTTGCCTCTAAATAACATTTGTAATTGAAAAGAAATTGTTCTATACTAAAAGTACTTTTTTTCAACTTTTTATTACAAAATAACTTCAATTCAACATCAGAAAAGCAACATAAAAATGTAATTAACAATACAAAACAGATTGGAAAAAAAAAAAAAACATTTTCATGTACGCTTTCATTCAGCTGAGCAGGGAGACCCTGGTGGTGCTTCTGGGCCTGGACAGGCTGCCACAATAGAGAGCCTGGTATGGCCTCTGCCAGTGGGGCATCATCTGGCCTCCAGAGTGTTTGAGTGCATATTTCCACTGTCCAGCACTGGGACGCTCAGGTTTATCCTGCAGTATAGGGAGTATTCACATTGGTCTAGAGCTATTAATTCTAACACTGCAAATTTGTTTTCTGAACATTATTCTTTACATGTTACCAATGATATCCTTAACGAAACTGATACTGAAAGTTTGATTGAAGGATTTTACAAAGCTTGTTCTACATCTTTGGACACTGTTGCTCCACTTAAGCATAAAAGGGTAAAGGGTGCTAGCCAGCCATGGTTAAATGAAACCACCCGCGCTCTTAGACAAAAGTGTCGGAAAGCAGAGCGAAAGTGGAAAAAAGATAAGCTACGTTTCCTTTGATTTCTTAAAGTTAAGTCTCTCTAATTATCAAACAGCAGTAAAACATGCAAAATCTAGTTATTTCTCTCAGTTAATTGCTGATAATGTGAATAGACCAAAAGCTTTGTTTGATATGATTGATTCTCTTTTAAACACAACTAAACTCCAAAAACTGCTGGGTTAAAAACAAGATGAAAAAACCTCAGCTTGACCCAGTAATGTGCTGTAACTATCGGCCAATCTAAGTTGCCTTTTATCAGCAAGCTTTTGGATAAAGTAGTGTTTTCACAACTTCAGTCTTTCTTGGATTCTTTTAGTGTTTTAGATAAGTTTCAATCTGGTTTTAGATCATTACACAGTACTGAGTCAGCTCTATTGAGAGTTGCAAATGACATGCTGTTTTCTCTGGATTCAGGTGCTTGTGTTGTGTTGGTATTATTGGACCTGAGCGCAGCATTTGACACCATTGACCATAGCATTCTTCTTGATCGACTTGAATGTGTGGTAGGTATTCGAGGCACTGCATTAAAGTGGTTTGCCTCGTATCTCGAGAACAGGACTTTTTCTGTAAATTTAGGACATTTTTTCACTTCCGCTGCACCTGTCTTGTGTGTAGTGTTTTTACAACTTCAGTCTTTTTTGGATTCTTTTAGTGTTTTAGATAAGTTTCAATCTGGTTTTAGATCATTACACAGTACTGAGTCAGCTCTATTGAGTGTTACAAATGACATGCTGCTTTCTCTGGATTCAGGTGCTTGTATTGTGCTGGTATTGTTGGACCTGAGCACGGCATTTGACACCACTGACCATAACATTCTTCTTGATCGACTTGAATGTATGGTAGGTATTCGAGGCACTGCATTAAAGTGGTTTGCCTTGCATCTCGAGAACAGGACTTTTTCTGTAAATTTAGGAAATTTTTCCTCATCCTCTGCACCTGTCTTGTGTGGAGTGTCCCAGGGATCCATTTTGGTACCTTTACTGTTTTCCCTTTATATGCTTCCCTTGGCCCACATTTTTTAAAAATACAGTATCTCATATCATTGTTACGCGGATGATTCTCAGTTTTATCTACCAGTAAGGTTTGATACTGCTATTTCATTTGATGTAATATTGAAATGTGTACATGATATTAAGACATGGATGTCTAATAATTTCCTGCAGTTAAATGAGGATAAAAATGAGGATTTAAAACTTAAATCTTATTTTTACTCTTTAGCCTTTGTATGTGTGTAGTTGTTGTTTTTATTAGTAAACTTGTTTGTACACTGTACAGCACTTTGGATCAATTTATATTGTGTTTAAATGTGCTTTATGTATAATGTTATAATGTTGTTGTTATAATGTATATATATATATATATATATATAGACCAATTTGGAGTAGACGTCACAGTTACGTCACTTGCAGCTGCACGCGCATTGTGGTGGCAGAAAAAACACTGGGAACAAGTGGAGGGAAATGGGTACAATCCACGGAATAAGATAAAAAATATATTGTTGTGCTTTTGGATGTCAGAATCGGAATGGAAATCATTTGTATATAATACTGCTCTCAAAGATGCCATTTGAAGCTGAACGCAGACGTTTAAACGGACAGAATATGGATGAAACAATCATAAACAATGATTTAAACAATAGGTCTATATAATATTCACATAGGGGACATTTTGTATTAGCCCCTACAGTTAAAGCATGAAATATTATTTAAACCTATAACATTTTACCTAATATTTAACTATTTTATATCACAATTCTGACTTTTTTTTCTTGCAAGTGAGTTTACATCACATAATTGATCAGACTTTATAACTTGATTCAACTCAACAATTGCGAGTTTGTCAATTCTGAGGAAAAAAAAACTCATGATTCTGAACCGAGGGGAAAAGATCGAGAGAATGACGAGTTGATTTTTCTTACCAGAATTGTGAGATAGAATCTCGGTATTGCAAGAAAAAAAGTAAGAATTTTGAAATACAAACTCAAAATGACCTTTTTTATTCTTTTATTCCATGGCTTGTACAGACTGCTACATTAAAGGGGTCATATGATGCGATTTCAAGTTTTCCTTTCTCTCATAGAGGACCTACAATAATGTACAGTATTTGAAAAATAATGTGTTTTTGAACATTAAAGCATGTCAGCATATTCTGTTACACCAAATAAACAAAATAATGATCTTTAAAAAGCATCATATGACCCCTTTAAAACTGGAATTGTCTGCCACCAGATAGACTCCGCCCACAAAAATACGTCATCACTGTTTGCAAACACTGAAATTGGTCTATATATATATATGATGGTCTTGCATTAATCCTGCTGCACTACTGTGTATGTTGCATTTTACTTCTGAGTTCAAGGTTGTTACATTTAAAATGTTTTGCTGTTGGGCAGTTTGATGCTGTCCTATGACGAAAAGAAAGAACGAAAAAAAAACTCAGTAGCTACTTCTCATTTGTATGTGAATACTTAAGGAATGTACTTCGTTACACTCCACCACTCCACTTCGTTACACTTGCTATTTTGCAAATGAAAGGAACAAAGTTTATTGCTAGAATATTAACAAACAGTCGCTAACTACAGCTGCGTCCGATATCAAAGGCTGCTTCCGAAGGACTCCGACCGGTCTAGCCTACAGAGGACTGTTCGTGTTGCCTAGCAACTGTGACAGCTACCGTTGACGAGCAGCAGTAACGTTTGTAAGTGGACTTTTTATGTTCAGCTGCATAAAACTAAACAGGGTTGAAACTCTGTTTAAATATGTTCACCATGGTCCATTTATGTACATAATAATGAATAATAGAATAAACTACATCAAATCGCATTTTGGTAAGATATGTCAACATTTAACCGCTTTATATATATATAAAGTGTAATTTGGTAATTAAAAGTTATAAAAACAACAGTTCAGGCTCCATTTATTTTCATTTTTATTAACAAATAACATCTATGGCAGCTCTCTTCTCCATTCACCATTTTTCATTATTTCAAAGATTTTTTTGCACTTATTAAGAGTGGTTTTATCTGACAAAAAGTTGCACATACTGTAAATGAACTGTGCCTGACACAGAGCCATATAACTCATGTAGACATGCACTTCAGGCGCTTCAGGAGACCAATCCAAACTTGGACAAAATCACAACCTACTCGTCCTCCTGCTCCAAAGATCAAAAGACTTGTGGCTTCATTAGATCTCTGCTTTTGAAGCATAAAGAATGTTTTTCTGCCTATAAATGCAAACAATTCCAGAAAAGGCAGCTGAGAGAATATAAACATCATTTATGTGTCTGACCATTATGTGTGTTGTTTTTTGTTTGAAGGCAACGGGTTTTATTTCTGAGGCAGTAGTGGGAAAGGGTCAGTGCTCTGAACTCTTCCCTGACAACCTGTCATCACTACTCGTTCTCTCTCCTACAATATCTACCTCCATCCCTCATGTGCTCATTCTCTCCAATATATCACTCTCTCCTCTGACTCTCACACTCTTACGGCTCAAGCGGTCACCTTCACATATGTGCTGTGGTGGAAAGAATACTGAAAAAATTTACTCAAGTTAAAGTACCATTACATTCCAAAAAAATGTAGTGTGAGTAGAGTAAAAAGTACTTGTCCAAAAAACTACTTGAGTAAGAGTAAAACGTTTGCAAATTTAAAAATACTCATGAGTAGTGAGTACTGAGCTGCAGATTCTACCCCCTGCTGTACACTGCAATTTAAACATTTAGAAAACACTGTACATACTGTAATTCACATGTTTGTTTTGTTTTTTGTCAAAAAGTATGAAGAATATCTATCATCCAGCAGTTTTAATTTTGACTGCCAATGCTGAAACACTTTTATGATGAAAAGTGATGGAAAGATGAAACAGTTACACTCATCACCATTTGAATCATAATGTTTGAAAAAAAAAATACTAATAATAAATTCAAGTGTAAGACCACTGAGCAAGAGCATGCTATTATTGCGCATAACATATTAATGTTTTGAACAATGCAAAGAATACAAAACCATTAGAAACTCATACAAGAGTTTGTCACACACCATGATATGGGTCAAAATTAAAGTTTAAAACGAGCCAATTTCTTTCCAAATTGGTGCCAGTTTTAGTGCTTTGTGATAAAGAAATGAGAATCATAAACAGTTTTTTTTTTTGTTACAATTTAAACGTAAAAGCACATTGTTCTAGAAGGGCACAGCTACATTTAGTCAAATTGTTATGCTGATAATACAATTCGTAAGGAAAAAAATTGCATTAAATAGGGAAGTATTTCCGTGGAAACTTTTTCAAAAGAAAACACAGAGAGAGAGAGAGACACACACACACACACACACACACACACTCTCTCTCTCTCTTTGCGGGCTGCAGCAGTCTGGGCGAATAAGCTGCTCAATCAGCCGCATCCACACCTGAATGGAACAAAAGTGTTGAACTTGAAAAATGTTCTTGTGCGAGTGCACTTGCTAAATGAAGGTGGACTGTATAGAATTGATAACACAAAAAACTTTGTTTATTAACAAGCTGCAGTTTTATTCCATCACATGCTGACAGAGATGCGGTATAATAATGCCACGGGTCATCAATAAGGTGCATACTAAATCTGGGCCTCCAATTTCAGTACATTAAGCCATGGTAAATTATTTTTCCACATTTCCAAGTGTTTTAGAGTGTCCCCAACACGCTTAAACTAATCAGGAGTCAACAATCCGATGACTTCTCCAGTAACTGCATGATGCACGCGAGAGAGACGCGGCAGTGCATATACTCTCTATATACTGAAGTAAATGGGAGTAAAGTTGACAGATTACAGAGTACAGATTATTTAGTAAGCAGAAATCCAAAATTTACCATAACATATTAGAAGAACATACTGATAACTCGAATGAATTAATGCTTGAAGAATGAGCTTCCAGCAGCCGTGATTATCACCAGTTGGCGTTTAAAGTTTTTTAAGCACAATTGTGACCCTGGACCACAAAACCAGTCATAAGGGTCAATTTTTAAAAATTGATATTTATGCACCACCTCAAAGCTGAATAACTAAGCTTTATATTGATGTATGGTTTGTTATGATAGGACCATATTTGGCCGAGATACAACTATTTGAAAATCTGGAATCTGAGGGTGCAAAAAAAATCAAAATATTGAGAAAATCACCTTTAAAGTTGTCCAAATTAAGTTCTTAGCAATGCATATTACTAATCAAAAAGTTTTGATATATTTACAGTAGGCAATTTACAAAATATCTTTATGGAACATGGTCTTTACTTAATGTCCTAATGATTTTTGGCATAAAAGAAAATTCTTTAATTTTGACCCATACAATGCATTTTTGGCTATTGCTACAAATTTACCCCAACGACTTGTTTTGTGGTCCAGGGTCACAATTTGATTTGACGAGAGTCACGAGACCAATTACCCTCTCCCTATCCAAATCACGTTGATGTATAACAATACAATTAAAACAAGCATGTAATGACCACAAATGGAGGGAAAATAGCGGAGTAAAAGTACAGATGCATCACTTAAATTATTCTCGAGTAAAAGTAAAAACTACTCCAAAAACATAAAATTCCTGATACAAACTACTTAATAACAGTAACGTGAGTATGTAATTCAGTAGGCTACTTTACATATGCGACTCACATCAGAACGCACATTTAATCACATTTCAGAGGAAGTCATGCTGTGCAGCATTCCTACGATCTGCACCAAAATGGAAAGCACATACCAATACATTTTAGTCAGAAAATACACCATATTTACATTGAAATCTAGATTGTGAAGTGCAGAGATATAGTTTAAAATGCTATGCTTTCTTGAAGGTGCAGTAAGTAATTTCTGTGTCATTAGTGGCACCAAACAGAATGGCAAGAATAACTTGATCTTTATACTTTCTGAAGAAAATGTGACAGGTTGAGTATTGTGGCTTGTTGTCAAGGTGTTATTATGCAGTGCTAAGGTGCTCTGAGTGTTTTTGTATGGTTGTTCTGGGTGGTTGCTAGAGCATTCTATATAGTTGCTAGGGTGTCCTGAGTGGTTGCTAGGATGGTTCCTAGTTGTTCTAGGTTTACTTCATGGGAAAAATAAAGTCTCTTCGATATCCTGGTTTCTAGATATGGCTCTGCTCCTTCCTTCAAAGTAAATCTGAGATTTATTTATTTATTCATTTATTTTTGCCCATTTTATCATCTATCAGGTGAAAAATCGTTTGCTGTTGCACACCTCTTTTCAACTAGACAAATGATTAGAGGTATCATTCATACCTGTAACACTGAGATTACTTAAATTAATAGTGATGCTTGCATTGGCATGTCAAAAACTATTATTTTAACTCTCATTTTTGATTGGTCAATATGTGCACAGGAAGTGGATGAGGGGGCGTCATCTGCACATGGCAGCACTTGACTTCCTATATTCCTAAAGTAACACACAAGCCTCATTTGCATCTTCCAGCAAAATGTCAAAGTGCTCTCCGGGCCTCATTAATAATAGAATGAACATCATTCAGATCCAGAACTTGGGTGGCAGTCCGGCAATTAAATGGACAGGCCGTTATGATTTCCAATGCTGCCCTTCAGGATAAAATGGGCACATGCTAAATATTTAAAGGTGATGTGGCATAACGGCAGTCAGAGATAACGAGAAGAGACAGATTACACCTCTATCTCACTCTCTTTCTATCTCGCTCTCCTCTTTTCTTCTATAGCTCTCTCTTTCTTTCTCTCTCTTGCGCTTGAAGTGTTCGAAATGAAAGGATAACCACAAAAACATCATTTGCATTCCATTCCCCATGCATGCATGTTTTCTTTTCTACTGTCAGGTGTCTCATCGCAGCATGACACGCGGGGAATTGTTCATCTTGTGTCTTGTTTGTTTTGGTGGCACGCCTGCAGGGACCGTTTCGCCTGCGAGGAATCGTGCTAACGGACTCGTTCCAGATGCCACTTCCCATTCCAGGGTCCGTGTACCAGGTCATAAACACCGAACAGGATTTCATTATCAGGAGATTCCAGCTTCAGTTTTCAGCCAAAACATCTCTGCACAGCACTGGCTAAACGATGGGTGGAGATGTTTTAAAGCTCTCAGAGGAGAGATGGTCCACATGTTTGTGCAGTTTACCATTCTGAGCATCTTTTCCATTTCAGTGAGAAAGAAAATCTATGCAAAATACACTGCCTCATTGTTCACACCAAAGCTGGGTTGTTAACAGGTTCCTTTCTCTCCTCTGCACACATCCAAGCATTATTTATTATATGTGTTTACAATGAGCGCCAAACCAATTCCTCCACCCCCCGCTATGGCTTTTTGTATAAAACCGTAAAAGCAATTACTGCTCATTTTACAGGACAAAACAGAACAGCGAGGAGCCCTCACTCGGAGAAAAAGCAATCAGTATGTTCTCTAATTGCATTAAATTTCTTTTGCTAAAATGTTTTGCTGATTGTTAATTTGTTTGAAATTTGCAAGCAAATTCCATATTTAGTAAATCCATTTAGGAATATCATCAAATGAGGAAAGCAACACAAAGGCCAAGATGTTTTTGTCAATGCAGCGAGAACAATATATTAACATTATTGATTATGTAAGCTCTCTTTCATCTGATCAAAACATGATTTTTAAAGTTTCTTTAGAAAATGTGAGTGGTGCTTGCAGTCCCATTAACCATCATTGGTAACAACAATAAGGTCTCATTTGTTAACCTTAGTTAATGCATTAGCTAACATGAACTAACAAAAAGCAATGTATCTTTACAGCATTTATTAATATTTGTTAATGTTAATTCATAAAAATGCAATTGGTTATTGTTTATTCATTTTAGTTCAAAGTGCATTAAATAAATCTTAGCAGATGCAGCTTTCCATTTTAAAAATATATTATTAAATAACGGTCAATGGGACTGCAAGCACCACTCATATTTTTTAAAGAAACTTTAAAAAATATGTTTTGATCAGATGAAAGAGAGCTTACATAATCAATAATGTTAATGCTGGAATTGACATTAATGAAATTAAACCTGTAAAGTGTTACCCAATTCTTTTAGTGCTTCTTTTAGTGCTGAGAGAGAGAGAGAGAGAGAGAGAGAGAGAGAGAGAGAGAGAGAGAGAAAATATGCTAAAAAAGACTTTAATTACATTTTTAGAGGTGGTATAAATCCAATACAACAATGGTCCTTGACTGTATTTTAAATAACAATACTAAAATAAATTAAACATGTCAGCATATTTCATTCTTTTTTATTTTATTTTTTAAATAAAATAATACTGACAAAATTCACATTGTGCATCTTTAACTACACATTGTCAGTTGAACTGATGTTCAACTGTATGTGTTTGATTCACTAAAAAGAACTGTTTGGGAGTCCAACTATAATGCATGTGCTATACAGTAAGTTTTGATTCACTAAAAGGAACTGGCTCATAAGAATCATTAATTCTGTAATCGAACTGCAGTGATCATGCTGTCAGTTTTGCGCTATAGATTCAATAGCAGTTTCAGCGGAATTGAATGAGTAGCATCGTATTTCAGTCTGTATTTTAGTTACGTGTTTCATTCTTATCAACAAAATAATACACGTGCTAGAAATGTTTACAGAACAGAACGCCATTTAATTCTGGAACTTATTTTCAATGGTTATCAGTTCCCAATCCTAGTTTTTAATGGTTCTTCTCATATTTATATACATTCTTTTTTTATGATGTTCTGTTTTGTTTTCTAAGTGGTTCCTTCATGGTCAAAGTCAAAAGAGCTCTCTCTCTCTCTCTCTCTCTCTCTCTATATATATATATATATATATATGTGTGTGTGTGTGTGTGTGTAATATTCAAATTAATTTTTTTCAGGTGTCTACATTTTTTCTAATATTTTGACAACAAACCTATATACCAAACAAACTTTTTACAGCAAAAGAATACAAACCATACAAATATAAATTACATTTCTCAAAAAAGGAAATATAATAAACATCATAACTTGTTTCCATGGTGACTGCATAATTATAATGACCTGAGTGAAACAATGAAAACGCTTCAATGGCAGTTTCAGAACTCTCTTGGAAGTCATTTGGGCGCCTTGGCAACCAGAGTTCTCTCTGTCTCCCAGCGGCTCAGAGGTCAGCTGTCATTGGCTCTCGTCTGCTGTTCTCGCTAACAAATGTGTCACAGTACATCAAGATAACATTTATAACCCGTCCAAACAACAGGGATACGGCACAGAGCTTCATCCCAATGACAGCCGAATGGAAAAAAAGACTTCAAATGTACTTCCTAAACTGCCTTTTGGGATAAATGACCGAGTTTGTGATTATTCAAACGTCATCTTTTAAATAAGGTCAAAGGCAAGTCACCCTCATCTGTTTTAGACGACACAACAGCATCGATCTAACTGATGGCACCCACAAACCCTTGCTCTTCATGCAAATGAGCCTGAATATCATAGGATTGGCCTATGTATTGAGTGTTACCTGAGGCATCAACAGCCATGTGTGTTGTGTGTTTTAATGCACTGTGAGAGACGCTTTGGAGACCTGTGTAAGAGAGCATTTAAAATGCACCTGAGGGGGAATAAAGATGGAAAACGGTTATTCTCCATAGGCGTTGGGCTAATGCTTCATGCTCGCTGATGGGAAAACTGCTGTGACGTTCAGAATGTGTGTGTTTGAGTGTGAAATATCTCCTCTTAGGCATGATGTACAGAGAAAAAAAAAGATAATTGAGAATGTCAAAAATTTCCATTGCACTCATATTATGCATTCATAACACAATTTACTGTGTACAATGGCTATAATTGCTTCAGTGAAGCTACAAAATAACCAGTCAGATCAGGGTGGCTATTTTTTTCACCTCCCCTTTTGTACTGCTATTGTTTTCTCTGCTTTGCCTTTGTGTGGCTTTTTTCATACCTCAACTTTATCCCTATTTAATCTAATTCATTATCTCAGACCTCTTTGTCCTCCTATCGAGTCGCACAATGTCACCCGTTCACTACGTTCTTCCAGGCATTCCATCCTCTCCTACCCTGGGATGCAGAATCCAGGAAAAATACCCAAAGCCGGGGTTTCCCCCCCTTTTGTGCATGAGCGGTTCAAGACAGGAATGACAGAGGCGCGGGATAAACGTTTTAGAGAGGCACTAAACGTGACACCTTTTTGGCCCCACAGGGCCTCCATATGCATGCTTTGTGCTTGTGACTCGAGAAGGGAATGAGGGACTTTTCTGTCTTTTGATTGAAGGTGCTGTGGACACAATACAGAGAAAGGATAGAATAATGGTGTTTACAAAAAAAAATGACTGAAATAGTGTTTATAAGCACAGTGCTGCTTTGTGTACAAAGGGAACTGCTGTATTTCTGTTTCTCCATAAGCACCATCTAATGTCAGAGAATAAATTTGCATTTTCATTTAGCCCATTAATTTAATAGGCTGAAATATGAGGTTTTATCTTATAAAGCTGATTCTTTCTTTTTTTTAGGTCAAAACTTGTATTATTTGAACTGTAAAGTTGTTTAAACCGTAGTTTTTTATGGTTATTTGACATTTTGGGTGTTAGATATTAGTGTTGTTTCAAAACAACTTTGCAACCTTAAAATTCTAATATTAAAACTGCTGATTCCAAGTATTTTTTTAAAGAAACATTTTCACCTGTCCAGTTTGCATGTATGATTTATTAATATTTCAGAAATTATGCATTAAACAAGATTTTAGTTTATTCTGAACAAAATGTGAGTGGTGTTTGCCCATGCATGGCCCATGTTGCTATGCGATTGCTTACCACAATCATGCCAAAGTATAATACAAAATGACAAACTGTAGTAGTGACACTTGACTTGCAGTGAATTGCAAACGTATATTAATATATTTTTTTATTAAATATTAAAATAATACTATCTTAAAAAACTGTAAGATTTGAAGATGAACTTAAAGTTATAGGCACACACAGTAAGAAGCATTATAGAGCCGCTGAAATGGTTTGAACATTGATTGACTGCTCTCCTCAAGAAAATCTCCCACCTAGCCAGAGAGAGCTACTTGTGCATCCAGTCCCAAACACCCTAATCCTGCTGTATCCGTGAGTAGGAACATGATTCTCCTCACTGTTCCTGCATTCCTCTCACATTTCCCTTTCAATCCCTCTTTGCTTTCTGTCTCTGCTCTGAATTCTTTCTCCATCCGAAAAAAAAGGTTAGTTCACATTTGGGGAAAAAATTTAAAATAAAATTTAGTAATAAAATATAAAAATAATAATAGACTTTTTCTTTAACAGAACACAACAAGAGATGCTGACCAGAATTTATGCAGCTCTTCTCCATACATTGGAATTGAGTGGGGATGGATGCCGTTGAACCTCAAAAGTGAATTTTGATTAATTTTGCATTAATAATATTAACACTGTTATTTTCTTCTTTATTGCTTTAAAGTTGCTTCAAAGCAATCAGTATTGTATAAAGTGCCATATAAAAAATGTGACTTAAAACCTGTCACGATGCATCTAGATGTCATACTGTATCTGAAGTGGAAGATTTTCAGTAACATCTTCAATTTTGTATGGAGTACTTTAAAGATGCTTGTAGTCATCTTTAGAGCTCAACAACAATGAACTAATGCATCTTAGAATGACTGTAATTATGAGGCGACAGCTTGTCCTTCAATTCAGAAATTGTTCATTTCTACACACATAACACACATAACGCCTAAATAGATCCGTTAAGTGCAGTACATTTACCTCATGAAAAACACTAAAGAACAAAGAAAATGCACCTGTTAACACTGGCTATAAAAAGACAAAAATGAGTCGAGATTTGTTGTCTATAACAGTTAAACCTGTTGCATTATGTTTTCTTGCATGTCACAATATAAGTGAGGTAAGCTGAACCTTCGTTGCAGTTTACAATGTAATCATGATATATCAAAGATACAGTGGGTACGGAAAGTATTCAGACCCCCTTCAATTTTTCACTCTTTGTTATATTGCAGCCATTTGCTAAAA
>NW_015540861.1:1191353-1194651 GCF_001515605.1 Sinocyclocheilus anshuiensis | reverse complement strand
AAATGGCTGCAATATAACAAAGAGTGAAAAATTGAAGGGGGTCTGAATACTTTCCGTACCCACTGTATATATATAAAAGTTTTTTACTAACTTAAAAAAAAAACTTAATTACAGTAATTCCAACATATACTGCCTGCACAACACACTCTTATGGCAATTCATAACTATTTCAAGCTTCGGCAAATTGGCAGCTAATTGATATGAATTTTGATGTTTTCGTTTGATCTACACCCTAGTGACAGTTAGGTTTAGGGGTGGACCTTCATGCTTTTTTTTTTTTTTTTTTCTAAAAATCATATTAAATCACCACATCATAAAATAGTTACGTTTCCTCAACAGGTTTTCCTTTATGATATATACTGAGAGATCAATCAGAAAAAAATTTGATGTGGGAACATGTGCACCCAACTAATGGTCGTCACTGGCTTGGTGCACAGACCTTCCACTATATTTATTGAAAATGTGACACAGATACAGCTCAAGAGGCCTTCTGTCAGTCAAGCTTTGTGTCGAGGTGGTGTGGAAGATCTTCTCTCTCTAATTACACACCATGAGTGAAGGGGAGACGAGAGGAAGGCTAGAGAGGCAGAAGGGCGACTGCTACAGTGGCACAATTAAAACAAAAAAGGGGGAGCACACAAGATCTGCCGCACACACTTCGGCCACATACATGCTCAATCCATCACTCACAGAACGCTCACTATTCACTCCTTTGAGACCTCAGCGCTCAATGGCTGAAGGCTTTCTCTTGCTATGAGCAGGAAGACACCACCTGGTGCCTGATCTGACAACTTATTCCATTCTTGAGTCTTCCACATTGTTTTCTTGACATATGTCACACACACACATACAAAGGTATTGCACTGTTTTTTACTGTCTTGGAATTCCTCCAAGATTAGAGTTTGAAAGCGAGACAAGATGTGACAAGGGGCTGTGAGGGAAAAAAAGAAAAAGAGACATTTATGGACCTGAAAAATGGAGTTAGGATTGATTAAAAGATTATGTTAAATGTAAGATGATAATTACCAGATAGGCGGACGAAGATGTGTATCTTTCTGTGCATGAAGGATAGATAGATAGATACATAGATAGATAGATAGATAGATAGATAGATAGATACGACATGGTGTGTGGAGGCAGGCAGGATGACGAGGACGACAAGGATTCCAATAATGATTTTTAATGTAGACACAACAAGGCAGATTCAGGTAGGTAAGACACACACACTCGGGGTAACATTCACAATAACCGACAAACTAGAATACAAGTGTAATGCCAAGCCAACAGAGGGAGCCCTCACCCGAGTACTGACTGTGTTCCACTTCCTCTGCTCGGTCGGTTATTCTGTCACGGTCACGGTGTGTGGAGGCAGGCAGGATGACGAGGACGACAAGGATTCCAATAATTATTTTTAATGTAGACACAACAAGGCAGATTCAGGTAGGTAAGACACACACACTCGGGGTAACATTCACAATAACCGACAAACTAGAATACAAGTGTAATGCCAAGCCAACAGAGGGAGCCCTCACCCGAGTACTGACTGTGTTCCACTTCCTCTGCTTCCTCTACACTCATTTCCTGTTTGGTTCCTTTATAGCCAGAGACTGTGCTCATGCTCATCGTGAAGTATTGCCAGTTAAACCTGGCCGAAAACGGTAAGCTTTGCTCTACCTGATAAGTTTGATGGCACCGCCGAACAGTGTAGAGGCTTTGTTCGCCAAGTAAGGATCTATTTTGATCATCAAGGGGATAAATTTGAGTCTGATGGGAAAAAATGTGCATTTCTGATGACTTTGTTAACGGGCAGAGCGATCGACTGGGCGGCTGCTGTTTGGGACACAGATCCAAGATTCAAAACCTCTGTAGATTATTTCATTCAACAGCTTCGTGAGGTGTTTGAATATCCCGCAGGGGGCAAGAGCATTTCTACTCAGATATTAAATATCTCACAAGATAATCGCACCGCTGCTGAGTATGCGGTAGAATTCAGAACAATCGCCACTCAAAGTTGATTTAATGATACTTCTCTTAAGGCAATCTTTCAGCAAAGCCTGAACCTCGAACTGCAATCTGAACTTGTTTGTAAAGGAGAGGGTCTATCTTTTTCTGACTTTGTAACGCTAACCATTAAGATTGATAACCTGATGAGACAAGTCCCGAAAAGAAGAAGAGTTAGAGGATTCCATCATGAGCCACTAAGTCCCTCTCAGCTGTTAACTCCAACCGACGGCAACGAACCCATGCAACTCGGTACCTCCAGATTATCTGAGGAGGAAAGAACAAGGCGTCGGCAGCTTAATTTATGCTATTACTGTGGTGAGGCAGGCCACCGCAGCCCTGGATGTCCACACAAGCCCCAAGCAGCTGGGAGCCCTCACCCGAGTACTGACTGTGTTCCACTCCCTCTGCTTCCTCTACACTCATTTCCTGTTTGGTTCCTTTATAGCCAGAGACTGTGCTCATGCTCATCGCGAAGTATTGCCAGTTAAACCTGCCTTACCAAGCGTTCTCTATTGTGATTCTGATTGCCTGTTCAGTGTATGATTCTGCCTGTTTACCGACCTAACGTTTACCTGGATAATTCCCCTTGCTTAGTTTGCCTGATCGGACGGATGTGTGTGTTTGAACCTTTTGCCTGCCTGTTCACTTTAGACTTCTGGATTGCCCTGTAAGTGTTGTTACATTGGATTGTCATTCTGGTTTCGACCTTCTGCCTGCCTTGACGTTCTTGTTCACTGAAACTGTCCTCAATAAACTCCCGCACATGGATTCAGACTCCGCCTCAGCGTCCTCATTACAACAAGAGACAGGAACAGATATAGGGCAGATAACTAGGGGCAGACAGGTGAGCACAATGAGGTGATTAACTAATAATGAGAACAGTAACAACCAAATAAGGACACAGAGGGAGAAACTACAATCAACAGTCCACAGGGGTGTGACAGATCGCCCCCTCCCGGAAGGCGTGACCTCGTGCCATGGAGACAGAGGGTGGGACGGAGGGGGACTTAGGAGGAGGACAAAGGAGTGGATGTGGGATGGAGACAGGGGAAGGCAAAGGGCTGGCAGGCAGACATGACAGGTGGAGGCTCCGGCGGAGGACGGATATCTAGGAGGAGGCCGGCAGACCGAGACCAGGGGGGTGACGAAGGAGGGAGGAGCCAGGGAGGAGACAGGAGGGACCCGGAGCAGGAGGAGCTCAGCAGGACCCAGCTATAACAGCGGCCCACGGTGGAGCCGACGGTGGAGCCGACGGTGGGAGGAGCCATGGAGGAGGGATAGCTGCCGACTCCAG
>NW_015540861.1:1176512-1191318 GCF_001515605.1 Sinocyclocheilus anshuiensis | reverse complement strand
GTTGTTGTCAGCGATGTCCACGGTCAGATGGGACTTGCAGGACACCAGCACCCACTCGATGAAGGTGGCGAGGCTCTCTCGAGGACCATCCCCGGACAACTGCGCTCGTGTGGTGGCGTTAAGTCCAACTTGATAGAATGAACAGAGGCAGTTGTCCGGGTAGTGCGTGAGGTGAGCCAGGGACAGAAAGTCGTTCATGTGGTCCTCAAGAGAGCATTCCCCCTGCTCCAGCAGGAGGATTTGGAAGGCGGGGTGATCCATAACATAAAAATAAAAACTGACAAAAACCGGAAAAACAAACGAGGGAAAAGACGCCACTATAATTTACTTAGGGGTCAGTTATTCTGTCACAACACGGTGTGTGGAGGCAGGCAGGATGACGAGGACGACAAGGATTCCAATAATGATTTTTAATGTAGACACAACAAGGCAGATTCAGGTAGGTAAGACACACACACTTGGGGTAACATTCACAATAACCGACAAACTAGAATACAAGAGACAGGAACAGATATAGGGCAGATAACGAGGGGCAGACAGGTGAGCACAATGAGGTGATTAACTAATAATGAGAACAGGAACAACCAAATAAGGACACAGAGGGAGAAATTACAATCAACAGTCCACAGGGGTGTGACATAGATAGATAGATAGATAGATAGATAGATAGATAGATAGATAGATCTGATTCACTAAATCACTAAATTCACTAATAGCACATTGCACAAACAATACAAACACTATCATTACATCCAGACATGTGTTTTATATCACTATTATGAAGCCAACAGTCACACTTAAGGTCTTGATGTGCTAACAGCCGAAAACTCACTTTATTGCCAAGTGTAAAGCAGGCAGAGAAAAAAAAAAATGAAGCCATGTGTCAGAAAAAACACATTAACTTCATAAATTATTCTCCCTCCAACCCATTTTAATGATTTAAATAAAAAGAGAGATCAATCTGCTAATGGTGCGTAGCCATTTTTATTCATTACGGAGATTCACAGCAACAAAACAACACACAGCCATCTCTCACTCTGACAATTAATCCCAATTTGGGACTCGTGGAAGAACACGGAAGAAAGCGCCCCGACCAACCCCCCAACCCCATAACAGGGCAAGTAATAGCATTTCATTTGCTGTATAAATTTTATCCTCCACGACAGCGTCTGCTCTCAGGTCTCTGATTACAGCCTGACCACACAGCCATAAATCTCGTTTGTGCATGCCTCCTATAAGCGCCCTAAAATCTGTGTCCTATGCTAATGTGTGGGCGTGGCTGGGGAGTGAAAGGCGGGGTCTGCGACCTCTGGTCTCTTTCTGATTTCTGAATGTAATCTACTGCTCTGCACCGTGAATGCTAATTAGATTCAGTGTTGAATATGCATGACAGGGACTGCTGTTTACTGAGAGAGCAAGAGGTAGTGTTTTTAATTTCAGCTCACGTCGGCAGACACAATAACACAAACACACACACTCACGAATTTGTGTCTCATTTGATGGCGTCAAAGAGATGATTGTAGTTCAAACTGCGGTTTGAATGGCGACTACTGGAAACTGTTATATAAAAAAGAAAACTAACAGTATGTGAGCAGGATTCCAATCATAAAAGATGTCTCTATAAATAACTAATGGGTCTGTGAGCCATGGTAACGGCATTTTGCAAACCTTGGTCTCTGACATCTTACTTTTTTCTGAGGGAATTTTTCTCAAGAGGGCAATTTTATTGCTCAGAGGTTCATCATAAAACGATTGTGAAACATTTACCTTAGGTATTTTTCTTCATCCGAACGAATAGGTCCAAAGGAAGGTCTCGAATCGGTGGATTCAATGATTCAAACACGCACTTATAATTGTTTCAATTATTTCTGAATGAATCAGGTGTTTTGATCGAATCGGTTAATTGAATGATTCCGTGACTCATACATACAGGGCAAATTCCAAAGGGAAGTGAGCATCCCTATGCCCTACACCAGTGGTTCTCAAACCTCTCCATGAAGTACCCCCAGCACTGCACATTTTGTATGTCTCCCTATATCTGACACACCCACTTCAGGTCTTGCAGTCTCCACTAATGAGCTGATGACTTGAATCAGGTGTGATAGATGAGGAAGTCATACAAAATATGCAGGGCTGGGGGTACTCCAGGACAGGTTTGAGAACCACTGCCCTACTCCCTTCGAAGGACAGAGCACTTAAAGTGTGTTCTTTGAAGGGTGTAGGGCATTACTGTCTCGTAGCGTTTGGAACTCCCTTGGTGAAAGGAATCACTGACCAAATGTTACCTTGACAACGTCGCGCGTGCGTGTAGCACGCAACACTCCATCAGTTGTTGCAAATAAATATTTACTATTATTATTATTATTTTATTAAAATATTGTCTGATTGTGTCTTATTTACTATTAAACTTTGTCAAACTAAACTTGCTTACACTACCGTCTTAAATCATATTTCTATTACTGACAAAAAATATTTTGTATTACATTAAAATAAATACAAAGTTAATTAGCATATTCTACTTACGTTTCTATGTGAAGTCGAAATCAACTCCAACTTTTGCTTGAAAAAGCATTGCAAGATCTACTAACCGAAGTTCACATGATCACAAACAGAAATCACTTCCGTGAAGTGACCATCGCATGTGCCCTTCGCTAACGGACTTCTGGAAGGGCCCTTCTGGAAGGGATTCAGTTGTTCACTTTCGTTTGGAACGTCCCTACAAATGGCGTCCCCATCCCGAAGTGCCCTTCAAGGGCGTGAAATAGCCTTTTGGAATTCGCCCACTGACAGCTTCAATTTGTTCCTGAATAAATACAATTCGGTTGATTCAATGATTCATTGATTTATGTCACCACCTGTTGGTTTACATATATGTACCCTGCAGAAAGATTCACTGAAAATCCCAATCAATGTACAGATTGAATATCACACTGTCGAGAACTTGCTCCGAAACTTAAACAACTTTTCTTTTTGGTTGACGTCACTGTCCTTTTATTTTTCAGCCTCTCCCCTCTATAACCACATGTTATAGAGACCACTTTTAAATGATCCAACCAATTCTCAATGGATAAAATTTGAATTTATCATAGAATATTTTAAAATACTTTATCTTATACCAGTTTAATATGCAAAGACAACAATTAGTCATTTGTATGTTGATTTCCAAAAAGAACTGTGAATGCTTGAGGGGTGCTAAATATCTTTTTAGGCAACCACTGGTGTTGGGTTTGGCACGGGACTGTTTTCCCAACCAGTAATAATGGGAACCAGTTTGAAAGTCGTTATTTGTTCTATTTGTCTTCATATTAATTTTGTCTATTTAATCACATTAGTGTCTCAAAGAATGAAGATCTGATGTTTTTCCTTCATGTGGGTCAGTCAGTCTATCCTTCCCTCTTCTCTACTCTTATTTTATTATAAACATACAAGCCATTTAGTCAGTCCAGATTCAGTAAGAAGACCAAAGTTGCCATCCAGCAGGGAGTTGAGGGGAAAGGGTGAGTAATATCCCGTCTATCGTAATCATATAGGGAAACAGCACTGTCGTCCCATAGGAGCCATTTCTATTCCTCTCACTAACACACACGCAGTTCTTCCGCTCTGCCATTGAACAATTAGCAGAGATGGGTCACTAATGAGCCTGAACATTTGATGAATAAGACTTGTTTATGCCAATTAAAAAATGGCTAATGAAGCGACACAGCCAATTATGTACCGGTTCTCTCCAGTTCCTCCATCACCAGAAAAGAGACACGGGAACATGGCCCATTACCAGAATCACCTAATGAGTATCTTTTCTCCTAGAGATGAATACAGTTATTTAGCACAAATGAAAACTCTGCTCATGAACATGCTGCACAAACGCCCATGAACAAGTCAAAATAAATCATCACGCATGGTTACAAGTTCATTAAATATATGTCTTTAGATTTGAATTCAGTGCTACTCAGATGTGCCCATGTGGTCAGTGCTGATTGTGCAAATTGTTTTTTCCAGCTCATTGCAAAGACTAAATTTGAGCATTCATAGTCAGCTAAAAACTCCGTTAAGATCTTCTGCGCTCACTATCTTTGCCATGGTGTAGCCAAACTTTTTAAAAGCGAGTATTCAAGCCCCCAGGACAACAGAAGTGAAACTACTCTAATAATTATCTGTGGCTGAGGGCAAAAACAGAAGGATGGTTGTTCAAATGTATGGAGATCCTCTGGGGAGCATAGATGATGGTCTCTTGTGGAACTTCCTCAGGCTATGCTGTGCTCTCATTACATAATTTGGCTGATTTTGATATGGCAGGCTTAAATAAAAAAATTGATATATGCAACATATACAATGCATATGTGTGCAACATGTTTTTAATGCAAGTCATACAAATCCTTGAAATAACCAAAAATATAATTTTTAAATAAGAGAATATATTTGTTCATTTATCTCCATCTTTTTAGTCCAGATGTATGAGCATCTTCCACTTTGTAGAATAAGCTAGATTTAATTCTCAGAGTGCTGTGTTTTACAGACAACACTAGAAATCAGTGGGATCCTGTAAGTGCTGAATATAACAAAAGCAGATGGTGCTTTGGGAATTTGTGGGCACACTTTTAAGACACAAGCCTGGCCATTTGCAGATTTTATAAAACCAAATCTAGCAAATAATAGTTGTAGGTTTTTTTTTTCCTCAAAAGCGCTCATTGCAATCGTGTGCTGACTAAAAACACTTAAAAAACGCTACAAGTTTGTCATCTATGCTCTAAAACTATGATGTATTCAGGGGTTTTTTTTTGTGAAACATTTTTACAATTAAAATATTAAGTGTACCCTAACCGACAACATAACAGAAAGTCCAACATATCAGAACATTTAAACACTAACAGATCTCCTTCTTAATTAACAAATTAACATTTACTCTCCTTATACATTCCATGTAAAATCATGCTGGGAAAAACATATTTCCATGTTTAATTCAAAATAAATAAATAAACTTAAGTAAAATAATAAGTTAATTTAAATTTCATCCAAAATTAACTTTTATTTTGATATGTCCAACTAAGATAATCACTGAAGTAATAGTAAAAATTGTATTATAGTGTTACTTATTATTGTGATATTGCAGTGCACATGGGACCATCAGAGAAATGCAGAGCACTAATTCCTAGTATGGGTCACCATACTTGGCCACATGTCACGTCACTGTCACTGTCAAAAAAAAATAAATAAATCTGAGGCCTGAAATCTTTGTTTCAAATATGATCAAATTACATTTCTGACATTTTATTTATGAATTTAAAAAAAACAGATAAATTAATAAATGCTTGTTAATTCAAATAGGTAAATGAGTCCCTGCTCTGGACACACTGATGAGCACGGATGGCAGATCGTGTGCTGTAGTGAACACCTCTTTGTTTTACTCCTTTTATATTTTTTCCTCTGGAAAGTAAAACAGCAACATCAAAGATTCTCCAATCCCACAGCGGATTTCCTGAAGAATTCTGAGCTGGATTATACAAGCAGAGGAAGAAAAAAAGCAAGGATGGGATTTGTGTTTTAATAGGTCTGTGCTGATGAGAGTGGTTTCTTTGAGCGAGTTGTAGGATTTTGTTTCTCCAGTGAGACGGAGCCTCCAGGGGCATCTCACATTCTGTACAAACTGACTACAGTATGAACACTCTGATCTCAGCCTCAGAGTTTAAAAATACAATTCCTAATTTTCTAGAGAAAATACTTTCTTCTTATAGGGGCTATTTCTGAGCTTTTCTTTTAGATGATACATTTAGATGAGCTGTAAAATGTCATGTTTCTAAGCCATTGAAAGTCCACTTGTTATAGAAAAGACCTTCGCTCATGAGTGCTCTGGGTTTGTAGAAGGTATTTTAGTAAACTTCAGAGTAGTCGCTTGTAAGGAATCCACTGTCCACTGAAGCGAGTTGAAATAGAACCCAATTGCAGTTTAATGACATCCAAATATGAGCAAAAACATAATAAAAAAAGACATGGCTTGGCATGGCAAAACATAAACTTGAACATGGACTAACTCACAAAACAGTAGTTACACGAATAATACTCGACCAGAGACAATAGGCTTGTTCGAGATGAACTACACTAGCCTGCCACCGGCTGGCGAGTTCTTCCAGTTGCAGGAGGGGGAGGAGTAAAGAGACTGCCGTCAGGTCGGACAATTTGTGCTTTCCATACTGTGCAGAATGTCATTCATGGCAGACCACGTGATTTGTGCCTTAATTGTAGCTGAAGAAGTGCATGCGATTGAAATTCCCATCTTTTTGCATGAAAAACTTTATGGACAGCAAAGGTGTTATTTAAATAGTATTAAGTTTCAATATTCGTAATACAGGAACTTGTCTAAGAAAAAATACGCAACACGTCATCCTTGTCATTGCAGAATTTGACCAATGAGAATAAAGTGCGAGGTCATCTTGAGCAACTGCAGCGCCTGACCTAGGCGACTGGTCTTGTTTTGCTCTCGCGGTACTTTGATGGCACATGGGATCATAAGGCGGCTGCAGCGCCGATCAAAGTCGGACAAATTTTCTAACCAGAATGCATTGCTTTTAGTCAGGCAGCAGCCGATCTTTGCTGAGCTGTATGAAGTCGAACAAGCCTAATGGCAACATGAGGGCTACTTATACCAAACAATACAAGTCACATGACACAGTCAAACCAATGGGCAAACAGAACTGAGAACCACATGACAGGACAATAAACCAATGAGAACAAGACACATGAACTAGACAACCTATCAGAACATGACACATACACTTGGCAGGACAACATGAGGATGAAGGGAAGCACATGACAGGAACATGAAACATGGTTAAATATCAAAATAAAAGACAAGAAAACCTAAACAAAACCCAAAAACCAGCTAGACATATCCCCCAGGATGGTGGTGGAGTGGAGGTGGAACAGGGGAAGGGATGGAGGGCCAGGCCCATGCAAGGGAACAGGATCAGAGTCATGGCATGGACCATGAAGCAGTGGGCAAGACCATGGGCCGTGAAGCAGTGGTGGACCTGGACCCCGGAGCAAGGGCAGGTCTTGACCGTGGAGCAGAGGTGGGCCTGGACCGTGATGCAGTGGTAGACCATGGAGCAATGGAGGACCTGGACCATGGAGCAGTGGCAGATTGTGGAACAGCGGAGGACCTGGCCATGGAGCAGTGGCAAAGCCGGTGGAGTAGGGAGCCAAGGCAGAGCAGAAGACAACCAAGACGGAGCTGAAGATCACCACCGCAGAGCAGACTGGTCCGAAGATCCCCAGGATGGAGCAGATAAGCACCAGGGTGGAGCTGGAGCTGGAGACCACCAAGATGGCTCAGGCATAACTGGAGTAAAAAGCACAGAGAGGTTAACAGCAGCCTCAACAGCCATAACAGAGAGTTCACAAACGGCCTCCTTGGCCATGGCTAGACAGGCAAAGAGTTCATCAACGGCCTCCTTGGCCATGACGGGGCAGACTGTGAGTTAATGTACGGCCTGTAACAGGGCAGACTGTGAGCTCATAAGTGGGCAATGCCACCTCTGGAGGTTCTGCAGTGGAAGCCACCACCTCTGGGGCAGACTTGTGGACAAGAGAGGCCTCTGGGGCAGACTCATGCACAGCGTGACATTGCTCAAATTTTCTAAACTTCTTGCATTTATGTCATAAGGTTCTGTATTCAACTAAAGTAAAACGAACATTTCAAAAAATAAAAAATAAAAAATAAATAAACCTTTTACATTTTTTTCTTGTGGTTTACCACACGCACAGGGTGCATTTTCCTGCTGAAAGGATAAAGACAGATATGTTTTTCCTTCAAAAAAAAAAACTGTGTAGAGAAGCAGAAGTCAGCAGATTGAGCCAGCAGACGCAGCACTGATGTGATCCCGGCCCATCTCGCAGCTAAATGAACAGCAGAATGTGCAGGGGGGAGTGGGTGATGGTTTGGTGCAGTGATCTTTATGTAATCCTCTTCATATTACCTCTTATGAAGTAAAAACACACATCTAAAGGCCATAAAGGAAAGATATGATGATGGAACTGCAGGATCATGGTTTTTCTTGTGGTTTATGGGATAATATTAAAAAAAACTCTTGTCTTACCTCTACATTAGCAGGTAACCACTGCAGCTGAGCTAAGTCTACATTTTTGTGCATTTATTTTTTATTTGCATGACAAAAACTGTGCTTTTTGCAGTGAAGCAGTGAAAAGTGAATGAATTAATTATTTTTAAAGAGAAGAAATGAATAAATAATATTTAAAGATAAATAAAAGACAATAAAAACATTTTTAAGGAAATAAATTAATATTTTTTAGAGAATAAACAAGTTAATAAATAATGAGAAAAAGCAAATAAAAGAATAAATACATAAATTAATACGTAATTTGTAAATAGCATAAACACATAGAAATATTTTTAAATAAATACATAAATAAAAATTTTAAAAGAATAACTATACATAAATATTTTTAAAGAGAATAACAAATGAATAATGTCTAATAAGAATAAATGAATAAATAAATCAATTAATTAATTATTAATTAATTCGTCCATTCATTAATTGTAAACAGCATAAATCATTTTAGACAAATAAATAATAAAATAAATAATTTTAATGAGAGTAAATGAATGAATAAATCATTTGTAATAAAGATGAATGTCACTGCATCAAAACGCCACTCAAAAACTGCATTATGACATGCTGCTTCCTGATTTTTTGTTTTTGTTTTGTTTTTTTCAAGGATATTTTAAAATAGCTTTGGAGGGTTGTGTGGCTCTGATATGCATTAATATGACATCCAGAGACAGCATGAGTTTTTCCTCTTTCTTTGGTTGTCTAAAATCACTGTATTCTCCGCTCCTCTCGTCTCTCTCCCGCAGGCATTTTCCTTTCAGCTGCATTCTACCACACGGTCTGAGAACAACAGACTGTTGTGTGAAGACTAAAGAACAGCGAGCATGAGATGCTCTGATTTAGAGGTGAGAAGAAAATCCTGCCTGTCAAAACAGGTTATTCTGCACGAAGAAAGCATACTTTTGTGTGGCCTGAGGAGATGACAGGAGGGTGTGTTCAGGTATATTTTCTCAAGAAAGTGTGAGTGGTGTTGCCCTGAAAACTGTCATGGAGCTAGAGAGTTGTATGTGGTGCAAGGAATTACTATGCAGTATCAATTTTGTTTCAATTTTCAATCAATTTTTCAAAAGTGAATGTACAGCACTCTCTTCCACCCTCAATACCACAACTGAGGTGAGACCTTCGAGCAAGGCACCGAACCCCCAACTGTTCCCTGGGCGCTGCAGCAAAAATGGCTGCTCATTGCTCTGTGTTCACTACTCACTGCTGTGTGTGTGCACTTGGATGGGTTAAATACAGAGCAAAAATTCAGAGTATGGGACACCACATGTCACGTCACACTTAAAAACAAGTGTGAGGAATAGTAGAAACATTTGTCTAAGCAAACAGCTCTAAAACAGTACAGATGTCCTCTGAAAACTTCCTCTCATTTATTTCTGTATTTATCCATTAATAATTAATTTTTTCATCAGAATCACAGAACGAACAATGACTTCTGGCCAGTGTCTGATCTACTGATATTCTTGTTCACTGCTGTTTTTATATTTCTTGCTAGTTTGAAATAAGACACACCATCTGCTATTTAAGAAAGCTTAATTAACAAGATGTTTAAAAAAAAAAAAAAAAATATATGAATTAACTATTGCTTAATTTCGATGAAAACATTTAGTAGAAAGAAAGGAGTATTTTAAGACAATGAACATTTTCTATTTGTGAATTTTATCATGGGAGTTAAACATATTCCCCAAAAAATGACTCCAATGTTGTCTTGACGTTATTCTTCAATCAGTCAGTCAATCAATCAATCAATCAATCAATCAATCAATCAATCAATCAATCAATAGAACCGTATTGTTCAGAATATAAGACTGTTTTTTTTTGTTATTGTTTTTTTTTCTCTTTCTTCTTCTTGGAAATATATCTGGGGGGAAAAAAATGGGTCTAGACTTGCCCAGGTGAAAAAGACGTAGCATTAAATGTATTAAAAATATACTTGAAATTCAAGTAGTATGTTTATAATACATTTGTATTCCCAACATGCTTATTTGAAGTGCAGTAAACATATATTGAATTGCATTTTAATATATTTCTAAAAAGTATACTAGAAGTACTTTTGTATTAAATATATGCTTACTTATACTTCTAAGAAATATGCTAAACAGAAGCATACTTTTAATGTATTTATAAAAAAGTATACTAGAACTACTTTGGTAATAAATATATGCTTAGTTACACATTTAAGGAATATGCTAAACACAAGCACACTATTAGTATATTTCTAAAAAGTATAGTAGAAATACTATGTTAATAAATATATTTTTATTTATACTTTTAAAGGATATACTAAACACAAGCATACAGAAAACATACTTATGTTACCCTTACTTAAAGTATATTTTATGTCTACTTTGTGTAAAAACATAACAAAACGATTACACGTTTAGTGGGTTTTTAATGTACTTTATATTGCAGTAGACCTATACATGGTTATATTTTAAATATTTATGTATTTATAATTTTTATATTTGGAAAAGTACAATATTTTGAAAAACATTTTTAACATTTACAATGTACAAACGTTTGTCAACTATTATTAAGCATTGCGATATTTAAAATATGTTGTTTAATATGTTGTTCAGTTTTACTTAAAAGGTTATGCTACTTTGGTTGATTAGGCTGTTGTTCATTACAGTGTGTGTATATACTGAAAAAAGCAGCTTTATAATATACTAGTAGTGTAATGCTAATGCATTTCCAATGAGCTGAAATACAATTGAAATGTACTTGAAGTACATTAAAACGATGCTTCAAATATACTCTAACTGTAGTTCATGAAGTATTAAAAGGACATTTTAAATGTATTTTAAGAAATACACTTAAATTGCACTAAATATACTTAAAGTGGTTCCAATTTAACACAATTTCAATATATTAAATATATTACAAATAGATTAAAATCAAACTTAAGCATATCTTGAAATACACTTAATATACTTAAAGTTGTTTCAAAATAATACATTTAATATGCACTTAGTATAGTATAATTTAAATATAGTAAGTATGTCTGAAAAAGCACAATTTAAATATATTTCTTTTTTCACCTGGGTGTACATGTCAATAATACACCCGAAACAATAGGTGGCACCAAAAACGTGTGAAACGAGTGTGCCCCCCAGGACTGAAGCGGACCATTACTGTGTTATGCCATATAGCCCAGTGCAGAGCCATAGAAAGAGAGAGTTGCGTCAACGTAAGTCCAAAACGCTCAATCGTCACGTGATTCACGTAGACCTCAAATAGTTCCAGGAAGTTCATAGCGGGCAATTGAAATACATTGAGTTGGAGAGACAGAACTGTGATTTTTGGTTATTAGTAGACAATAAAATAATTTATTTACATTATTTATTAAATAATGTATACATGTATACGTAGTATATATATGTAGTTATAGCAGTGTTGTTTTTTAAAAGATAAAATCCGCACTTAGATAAGGTTTGTCCAAGGAGTTGCTATATTTGTCCCTAAACTTTTGAAAAAAGTCTCAAAAGGGGCGGGGAAGTCGCTAAATCTAGCTACAAATTAGCTAAATTGGCAACACTGATCTCCACGGCGCTGATAGTATTAGCGCTAACTTCCGGGAACTATTGAGCAGCTCCACGATCCGCCATTGCTGTAAAAAACTGGTCCATTGGAGTGAACGGAGTTGTCGCAACTCTCTCTCTCTCTACGGCTCTGGCCCAGTGTTTCTCAACTGGTGGGTCGCACAACAGTTTTGAGAGGGTCGCGGAGTGTGCAGTCAAAGAAACAACAATAACAAATATTCTGGGGTTGTCCTTGAACAGTCTCCACTATAGTTTGCTGTGCTGCATGGGAGTGCTCCAGTCACTCACAGAAAGGAGTGTAAATGTATGGTTTCCCTACTGATCTGGAGAGGAGGAAAAAAAATGATGCATTAGACGACAGTTTTGAGAGGGTCGCGGAGTGTGCAGTCAAAGAAACAACAATAACAAATATTCTGGGGTTTTTTCTTTCTTTCTTTCTGATGCGAGATTTTTATTTTGAAAGATGTGTGAGAAAGCTGTTGACACTTCAGTCAGACAGTTAAACAATTAAAAATCAGTATCTGCGGTCGGGCTATATGTCAGTGTCATTATTCTAACATTAAAACAATAATGAAAGTCTCTCTCACCTCGGAAAAACAATCTTTCTTCCTGACATCATTGCGCGTAAGTGTCGAAATGCTGAATCAATTCATTCACTTCTAACAGCACTTAACGGGAGCAGCGTTATATACATACGCTGCGTCCGAAATCGCATACTTCCCTACTATATGGTAGGCGAAAAACAGTATGTGAGGCATAAGTCGATGGATTTACTATACCATGAGGCCACGGGAGAGGATTTATGAATGGCAGTGAAGAGACGCAACTGGCGCTGGTAGGTCATGTGACAGTAACAACATGGCGAATGTAGTACGTCCGAATTTAATTTTTACTACCCATGTATTCATACTATACAGAACATACTTTTTTAACGGTCATGAATACATTTCAGACGAATTTCAGACGCACCGATAGAGGGCAGAGCGTTGTGTTGAGTTATTTAAAGGGGAAGCTCACACGTCAAAGAGTAACAAAGGAATAACGCAGGGAAAGACTTGCCAAAACCAGTGAAGAGACTCATTGTGAGGTTGATGTCTCTTTACAGGGAGTCTTCAGGTGGTTCTCGTTCTGAAAGCAAGATAGCGTAGGAGAAAAACACAGGAGAAATGGGCTAGCTGCATTCTGATTACTTTTATGTGACTGATCAAGCTTTTATATGTACTAACAAAGGGTTTTATAGGTTTGACTGAAATAATAATGCAAAATATGACACTTTAAATCAACGTTTCAAGCAACAACTAAAATAAAACAACTAAACATAAACAGATAAAGACAAAAAGTAGTCATTGATAATATCTAAACATGTATCCAACTCCAAATGTAATAAAATAAATTTATGTGTGATGACAATTTTTTTAGCAACTAGGGATTGCACAAACAATATATATAAATATATTATAGGGCTATACAGGCATCTAGTGGCTACAATGGTATTACACATGATAAATGGTGCAAAATTGATATCTTAAGTCAATTGTGAATTGTGGAACTCAACCACTGATCTATAATTATCTGAAAAGAATTATATATATACAGTATATATATATATATATATATATATATAGTGATTAATTAATTTTGTCTTATATTTGGAGCAATACGGTATATTAAATAAATGATTTATTTAAATATATAAATTAATTATATACTTTATCAAATAATTCATTTAATAAATAAATAAATACATTTATTATATTATATAAATCAATAATCTTCTTTATTACATAAATTAATTCATTTCTTCTATTTTTTTTACGTTTGAAGGATAGTATACATAAATTTTTATTTTTATTTACCTACACACACACACACACACACACACACTACAGTGTAGCTCAGCATGGTTCTGTTTGACACTGTGTTTTTGTCCTGAGATGGAGCTCATCTGTCTGTCACCGGCAGCTGCAATCAGAGTCGTGTGTTATCAGGAGATGTCTAAACCCTGTGCTGTATTTCTCATTGTCTCCGGGCGAGAGGTTAACCCCAGTTATTAATTCATCACTTTGGAGGGGATGTTTGTGCCTTTGCCCTTCGCCTGCTGCTTTTAACACACACCAGATATATATATATATGTGTGTGTGTGTGTGTGTGTGTGTGTGTGTGTGTGTGTGTGTGTGTAAAAGTAAAGAGGACGCAGAGTTTTTGTGAAGAAGATAATGTTCAATATTGGAGAGTTCAGAATTGGATTAAAATTTGTGCATCTTTATCAGATAATGTTGCCATTGGCAAATAAAATAAATCATGCATTCTGTGATTCAGGTGCAGGTCACTGATGAAACAGCAAACAAAACCACAATACTGATTCTGAGAGGAGTGGCATTTTAAAGTCATGAAAAACATTTCCAGTATTGATGGCAGCAGTGAAATGTGTCCTATAAATGTAAGAAACAGCTTGCAAAAGAGTCTCTTAAGTGACTTTTGAAAAGAAGACGGGGGTCATTTGAGGTGACAGACAGATTTAGTTTTATATCAGGTAAGGTGTGAGTCTGGTGACCATCGCAGTCATGGCAACTCTGTGGGGAAATAAACCACTGCCTGTATAACCTTTCCTGTGACAGAACAGATCTCAGGAATTCTGCTCTTCTCTTCCCATCTCACACGAACACACACACCATCTGTCTTTCAGTATTTGTCTTTCTCTCATTCATTAGCATTTAAAGGGTCAGTTTCACAAGCAAATATTTACTAGTTTTTATATATAATACAAGCCTAGAAAGCAATTTTTGATTTTGTGATGCATAAAATGGCCATTGTAACGATGCATGTGTGAACATATAGGCCATTCTCAAAAAGCTAAACAAAAACTTCTGAATTCAGTTCATTAATTCAGATCAATTTTCTCCCAAAGGATTTTCAACATCCTGACATTATCATAAAATGTATCATAAAAGTACAATTTAAAAAATGTATCTATTATGAAATTACTTTAATTTCAGTTGTAAATCAGCTCTACAGAAGACAATATCATTATTCAGCTCAATTCAGTTCAAGATTTCTCTGAAAGTATTTTGAACATCTTGACATAATTATGAACAATAAAAGTACTATTTAAATAGATAGATGGATGGATGGATGGATGGA
>NW_015540861.1:1160614-1176196 GCF_001515605.1 Sinocyclocheilus anshuiensis | reverse complement strand
ATAGATAGATAGATAGATAGATAGATAGATAGATAGATAGATAGATAGATAGATAGATAGATAGATATGTATGTATGTATGTATACTGGATGAAAGTGATGAGATTTTTTGAGAAAAGATATTGGATAAAAATAAAGATTATTATTATTATAAGTCAAGTCACATTTATTTATATAACAGCAGCTCTGTAGAAGACAATAGTGTCATTAACTCAGCTCAACTCAAAGTTTTTTTTCCCATCCAATCGTTAAACTGATATTATTTATATTTAAATTGATAATATTTTTAAAGCCTAATTATTATAGCAAAAACAAACAATGTAGGAGCCAAAATATTATTTATTTATTTATTTTAAAGAAATGTTAAGTAACAGAATGACACATTTGAAATGTATTTGTTTATGCCATGAAACTATTTTCCCTGGTGAAAAAGAAGTCCTCTTAAATGTATTAAAAATGAAGTTGAAATTCAGATAGTATATATATATATAGTACATATCAAGTGACATGTTTACTTGAAGTGTATTAAAAATGTACTGAATTGCACTTTAATATATTTTTTAAAAAGTATACTAGAAGTACTTTTGTAATAAATATACACTTAGTTACGCTTTTAAGAAATATGTTAAAACACAAGCATATTTTTGTGACATTTTAGTGTATTTACAGAAAACATAATTATTTTACTTTTACTCAAAGCATATTTTATGTTCACTTTGTGTAAGAACGTACTGAAATAGTGGGTTAAAAGTACGTGTATCTTATTTATAAACCATTTGCAGAACTACTGCAATATATTTTAAATATTTATGTAATGAACGTGCTTCAGCCTGCTTTTCAAAAGGAAAATATTTTGAAAAAAAAAAAATTTAAATTAACATTTTAATATATTGTATAAATTATATTAATTCACTCACACTAAAATGCATTATAGCTATAAAATAAGCAAATGCATTCTTACAACTTATAATGTATTATACATATAATTTTTTCAACTATGCCTTAGTAATAAGCATAAAATCAATATGTTGCTCGGTTTTACTTGTCTGTACTTGTAAAAGAATGCTAGGCTGTTTTGTAATACAATTAAAATACATTTTAATTTCACTTTTAAATGCATAACATGATACATTACTTGTAATACTATTTAACTGTACTTTCCACAAGCATTTCAACATCGTATCATTTGAAGTGCATCAGAAATAATTTTCCCAAATATATGCTTAAAACCCCTATTTATTTACTTGTTTATGTACCTGAATTCAAATAAGCTCAACTTACCGTGTAATGCGTGAAAACAAACCTCATTGGCATTTGTGGAAGCTCAGGGGTGCTTGTGTAACACACGTGACAAAACCGGATTGGTCTTCATGCATCAAGCAAGCGCGTCTGAGCTTCCGTTTACCAGTTCAGGATGTGCATGTGTGTCGATGGATGTGGGGGTGAACTGTTAAATTAAATATAACATTCATTGTTATATCTTTATTTTTCCCAGCTTCTTAAAGCGTGTAGATTTGGAACCTCATTATTTTGTGATTCTAGGTAAATATTTTATTTCTGTTACTTGTCAGTCGAAAGTTGTTTTTTTTTTATGCAGTAGCTGCATTCAATTTGATCAATCAGAGCCAAGCTGTTCAAATCAACTTTGCAGGTAATAGTCCAATTACACCGCCATATGCTGTTGAGATGGTAATATTTTTTAAGCAAAAATCATCCCAGTTTCGCTTTTTTTTATTTTCCCGACTAGAAAACCAGGCCAGCTCCCGCCTCCCGCGAACAACTTATTAGGTGCTTAAAAGGTGTGTCTGCCAAGTCGAAGCAGATGCGAACAGATGAAAATAATAGGGATGTCTGGTTCGTGAACGAATTGTTCTATTGAACCGGTTCTTAGTAGTGAACCGGTTCAACCAGTTCACCAAATCAGACTGAATCGTTTGAAACAGTTCGCATCTTCAGTAAGCACTAATCCACAAATTATTTAAGTTGCTCACTTTTTGATGTGCCTGACACTCCCTCTAACTCGAAATAAACCAATATCCCAGATTTCCCTTTCGAGATGGTCTCTCGGCATAGTGTGCAGGTATGCTGACGCATTGGGAAAACACCTTTCTGCTTAGAATACTGAAGCCGGATTCGCTTAATGCCATTGCTTTGCGCTCAAGCAATGGCGCTCAATGGTGCTCGAGCGTGCAAAAATAAGGGGGCGTGGTGCCTCTTATAACGCAGTGCACAGTGGCATTTTCTTCAGAATCTTTCTCCTTCTCCTGAATTATTTGGAAGCCTCTCTTTCATTGTCGAGACAACGCAAAAAGTGGATTATACTGCAATCCTTTTCTGCGTTCCGGCGAAGTTGTAACATGTCCTTCAAACTTTGTGCTTCCTGCTCGGGACCTCTAGAGCTCCCAGACATTCACGACAGGTGCGTTTTCTGCCTGGGCTGTGCCCACACAGAGGCCACCATTGAGGAGCCCAACTGCTCTCACTGCAACACCATGAATATCAGGACTCTCCGTAGGAGGATAGCCCTCGTACTCAGTGAAGCATTTACCCCTGTCTGCCGTCCTTCCCCTCTGCCGTTCCTCCAGAGCTGAAAAGAAAGAAGCATTGGCCCCTGGTTTTGGGAACCGACACTGCTGGCAGTGAGCTCACTCTGGCACAACGCCCATGTGCCCCCTACTCGTTGGAGTATCCTGAGCTCCAGCTCCGCCCCTCCTCGAGTGCTGGTGACTTTGTCTCTTTCAGCACGTCAGAGAAAGATCGCGATGATGCTATGTCAACCGTGGCATCAGAGTCTGAAGACTGGTCAGCCAGCCACGAAGAGGACTCCGACTTCCATCGCAGTGAGATCTATGAACCTGGCCACGGAGATCAGGAGCTCCTGCACGTCATCTCTAAGGTGGTGGAGGAGCTCAACCTGGAGTGGTACCCTCCCACCGAACCAGAACGAAATAGACAGGACGAGTGGTATCTTCAGCCCAGTCGACGCAGAGAGGTTGGCCCACAAAGACCCGCCCCCTTCTTTCCTGAGGTGCACGATGAGGTCTCTAAGATGTGGAACGCACTGTACTCAGCCGGAATCCTGAAGTTTTTAGGGAGCTTCGCAGTGCCACTGATCTTGCTCTGTGATCCATTAAGATAACAGCGCAGCCTATGGCTAACGCTGACGGATGTGAGGGATGCAGAGAAGGCCGACCGTTTGAACGCCCACATCAGTCCCTCTGGGCTTTTTGTCAGCTCGGTTGAATCCCTTGCAGAGTGATTCTCCGAAGCGAAAATGCAGTCAAGGTCTATGAAACATTTTATGCTGAAACTCACTGGTCAGCCTCCTCCCATGTGTTCATGCTGCTCATCCGCTCAGCGCTCTTCCTCTAGGCCACGAGCCGATACAGCTCCAAAGCCCCACCCACAGCCGGAGCCATCAGTGCATACCAAGGACTCGTGGCATCGGCAATACCCACCTCCCAAGCAGCATGGACCCCAAGCATGAGGAAAACCAGCCAAGAATGTCCAGTCGAGTTCCTGACGGATTTCAGAGGAAGAGGAAACTGAAGCCCGATGACAGCGACACCTCCCTGCCAGTTGCAGGTGGTGAGGACAAATAATGTTTTTGTGTGTTTGATCCACATGTTTGTGCAGTAAAAACCAAACAACTTCACAAAAGAGCTTTTCTCCTCTTCCCGCTGTCACATGCACTCATGTCTTTCAAAGCTCCCCGTCACCTAGCAGCGGGCTGTCAGATCATGTCACACTGAAACCTCTTTCACAGTTCCTGAAGGCATGGAGAATATTACCAGGTATATCAGAGTGGGTGTTGAACACGATAATAAATGGCTACCCACTTCAGTTTGCACGCAGACCACCCCGGTTCAATGGAGTGGTGACGTCGGAAGTTAGAGCTCCAAACGCTCCAGTTTTAGGAGCAGAGTTACACAATCTACTCGCCAAAGGAGCTATGGAGATGGTGCCTCCCGAGGAAAGCGAAACTGGTTTTTACAGCCGCTATTTTCTAGTTCCAAAAAAAAGATGGCAATCTTCACCCTATTCTAGACCTACGACATTTAAATCGCACTCTAGTGAAACACTGATTCAAAATAATGATCCTATCACACATTCAACCCCAGGACTGGTTTATTTTAGTGGACCTAAAGGATGCTTATTTCCATATCCAGATAACCCCTCATCACAGGCACTTTCTGAGATTTGCTTTTGAAGGAGTGGCCTATCAATTTTCGGTCCTCCCCTTCGGCTTTTCCTTAGCTCCACACACTTTCACCCAGTGCATGAACACAGCCCTCTCCCCTCTTCGTTTGAAGGAAATACGAATAGCGAATTACCTAGACGACTGGTTAATTATGGCTCCCTCAGTAAGTGAGCTTTGTGACCACATGAGTTTTCTCATCAGCCACCTCCAGCGTCTGGGGCTCACAATCAATATGCAAAAAAGCCAGCTGCAACCCACGCAAAATATTCCTTTCCTGGGCGTGAGTCTGGATTGTATCTCCACACGAGCCCACCTGCTACAGGAGCGCTCGAGGGTCTCGAGTTCGAGCGCTCGAACTCGCTCACGGCATACAAAGATGGCCAGTCAAGCCCAATCCGGCGCTGTGGTACTTGCATGTCTGGCTTCTTAACGGAGCACGCCCTCTTCAACATCATTACCTCAGCAAGTGATGAGAACCATTTCTGAGGCAAGAGCCCTGTTCACCAGGTGTCTGTATGCTCATAAATGGAAAGTTTTCATGAATTGGTGCGACTCAAAAGAATATAGATCCAGCGACCTGCTCGATCTCATCCATTCTGTCCTTTTTACAAGAGCACTTAGATGACGGCCGCACGCCCTCTACGCTCAAAGTATATGTAGCTGCAATATCAGGTTTCCATAATGGTATTGACAGGCAGTCATTTGGTAAGAACGATTTAGTGATTAAATTTCTCCACAGCGCGAGGCGGCTCAACCCTACCCGCCTGACTACAATCCCCACTTGGGACTTGGCTCTGGTCCTAAACGCCCTGACACGCCCCCTTTTGAGCCGCTTCAATCGACTTCACTCAAAGTGCTCTCTCTCAAGACAGCGTTTTAATGACTGTAAAGTTATTCTTAAGCCAAGGAAGGGCTACGTGCCTAAAGTGCTTTCAACACCGTTCAGAAATCAAGTGATATCCCTCTCAGCCTTCACCCAGAGTGAGCCTGTGGCTGAGAAAAACCACCCTCTGCAGCCCCTTTGCCCTGTGCACGCTCTGCGCATCTATGTCGAGCGCACCAGGGAATTCAAACTCTCAGAACAGCTCTTTGTATGTTACGGTGGTCCCAACTAAAAGTCTACTGGTATCCAATCAGAGGCTATCCCATTTGGTTGTGGATGCGATAGCCTTGGCTTATGACACACAGAATACAATTTGCATCATAGGGGTACATGCCCACTCCACGAGAAGTGTAGCCTCATCCTGGGCTTGGGCAAGAAGTATATCTATTGAGGAAATCTGTTTGGCGGCAGGATGGGTCTCTCAAAACAATTTTGCCAAATTTTATAACTTGGACATTTCTTCGCTAGCTTCTCAGGTTTTGTCACTTCAGCTGGACGAGATCTCTTATTGTTATGACTGCTATTGCTTCTGCCATTGTGCTTGGCATTCTACTGCAGGAATAGGAGGCCCCACCCCCTTTCTCATGGTGCGGGTTTCCACTAGATCCGATAGACTCTTATATCAGAGTATGACGGCACCGCTTGCGCATTCAGCTCTACAGTTCTCACCATGGTTAATGTTTGCTAAGACTTATGTTTATTCTCTGAAGCACAGAATCGGTCGATCGCTGCATTATGGCCTCCGTGGTTCTATAGCCCCTGAACTCATGTTTGCTTTGTTACCAGGACATATTAACAGAATGTGCTGTTTTTATATATGTTTGCTTCCCTATAGGACTCGCAATTGAATGTGCTACTTAATCTTTTGAGTGGTACATTTCTGTGCCCCTTGGAGTACGGTCCCACATATGGGAACTGCCAGATTCAAACTGTACTTTCGCGCTTTTGGCTGGCACTGTGCCAGAGACTGATGTCATATAATAACGCTTGTCATATAATCACAACTATGCAGTGTTTTCAACCACATAATGTTTATTTTAAGTTTCCGACACTTAAATAAACATAAGTACTAGTAAAACAATACATTTAGAGTTTGTAAAACAATCCATTCAAATATAATTTGCCAACGTGTTTTATTCATATCAGATACACAGTGTAAGTAACTATAAAGTTCACTCTATTCTTCTCGCCATGGAAACAATAAGAGGAAACGTTCTAAAATAACGGTTGCCTAAAAAATACTCAGTCTGCGGGGACAGCTAGAATATTTAAACATACTCGTGAAAGGGTTAAATATCGTCTCAACGATAGTAAGCGCTGATTGCCACCGCTTCTATCATCAATATAACCAGTTCCGTTTGCATGCAAATAGAGAGAACCTTTTCACTTGATTCTGATTGGCTCTAGCAAGTCTGTGTCAAGGAATATCCCTGCCTGTGTGGCGTGTGCCTTTTTTTTTTGAAAACTGCATTATGTCCCCGCTTTCAGCTCAGAGACCTTCGCAGTAGACAGCATGGCTGTATACGTTTCCCCAATGTGTCAGCATAGCTGTACGCAACGCCGAGAGACCATCTCGAAAGGGAACGCCTCGGGTTACTGAACATAACAAGGGATGATTTATGAAATACGTGTACTTTAATTCTAGGTAATAATGACCCATTCACAAATTGAGTTTGTAATAAATAAACATTTAAGTGTTCAAAACAATACAAACAATAACAAATAACAATTGCTGAAAAAAGTACACTTGCACACTTAACACATTGTACAGTATACAGCTATGTGGGGAAAGGGGTACACTCTTAAAAATAAAGGTGCTTCAAAAGGTTCTTCAATCGATGCCATAGAAGAACCATTTTTGGTTCCACAAAGAACCATTCAGTCAAAGGTTCTTTAAAGAACCATCTCTTTCTTGCGTTTTTGTAATCTGAAGAACCTTTTGGGAAACAGAAAGGTTCTTCAGATGTTAAAGGTTCTTTATGGAACCATTTAGACAAAAAGGTTCTTCTATGGCATCGTGAAGCACCTTTATTTTTAAGAGTGTAGTTTATGCCGTTTGACTTTTGAGAATATACCCAGTCTCCCTTGGCAACAGGGAGTCCTAGCAGATTAATAAGCCTAACAAAGAGATAATAGTTTGTTCTATATTCCTCTTAACATTTATCCTTGCAACTATTTTTTTAGCATTTGCTGTAATACTGTAAGGAAAAACCAAATTGTGGAATAAAAAAAGTTTGTGCTTTTCCAAATACACATTAATAGCACACAAAATATATACTTTTCATACAATAAACTATATACAGCATGAACATAAATATTTGTACAGTACACAGATCAAACTAATGTTTGATCTAATGTTCAGAAACATTTGTACAAATTTATTTTTCTATATTAATGTTGTTTAAAAAGCATTACAGTATAAGTTGTCTAGTTGTGTTTTCATATTAATTATTTTAAAGATTGGAAACGATTGTTTGTAAAACTATCAAACTTAACATTAATTTGTTTCATAAATAATCCACTGTATTTTCAGGAACATCTTATTTAATTTCTAAACAAGGCGATAAACAGCTAAAAATGACAATGGCGAGAGCGAAGCAAGCAGCTCCTTTTGAATCACTCTCGCGGTTCTCGAATCTCGATCTCTTTCCTAGAAGTCTAGAATCGGTTGCAACGGTTTTCAGATCACCAGGACACTGAACCGAAAACTCTTTCTTTCGGACACTTCCATTTTGAGAACCGATGAGCTGATGATACTGCACATGTGTGATTCAGCGTGAAGCAACCAAACAGTACATGACTGACTGCCTGGAGGGGGCCAATCTGGCGAAACATAAGTTTATTTAATAACAAATAAATCGGAATGGATTATACATAGTTAGTGGATCATGGTTTCTGTGCTGATGAAGACTAATTTATTCACTTTATATCTTCAATACTTCCTCGTTTGCACATCACTGCTTGTATCGGTATTTGGGTGCTTTAATTGCAAAAAATTGCGAGAAAGTTATCAGATCATGATGATGATGTTTTAAGTGATTGAAGTTATGATTACTGACTTTATATATCTGAATGTGTTAAGTGTATTTTCATCCTGGGCTTGGGCCCAAGATGATAGACTTGACGTCATTATGTTAGGACGTAAAAGAACCGGTTTTGAATGATTAATTGAAACGAACTGTCCGAAAGACCCGGTTCACGGAAGAGAACCAGACTTATAAAAATACTCCTTCTCAGTGGTAACTTCCATTTGTATAACTAACTTTGAATTTTTTCCTAGGTAGATGGTGCTGGTGTGCATTTGCAAATGTTAGCTAACACATGGAATGCTAACATTAAGCGCTGTAACACAAAACTAACTTACTAGCTAGTTATCTAGCAACCAGTGTTTGAATTGTGGGGGTGGTGGGGGTCCCAGACCTCCTATAAGCTTACCCCCCGGGACCTCCTATAAGCTTTAAGGGACCCCCCATAAAAGCCAAAAAAATGAACTTGGGGGGTAAATTAAGAGGCCCATCAGGTCGTCACGTCAAAAGAAGATCCATTCTGTGTGTCTCAATCCATAGCTCTCAGAGACAGGAGGACAGTTACAGAGGCACAGGTGACTTCTTAAAAATCACTCTTTTGACAAGGGGATGTGGCTTCATTTTAAAGCGGGAAGTCAATTAGCAAACAATTGTGAGCATTAACAATGCAATAAAATGTTAACATTTGTTTAGCATGTTTTTGATTAACAAAAAATTAGTATCTTTTTTCACATTCTTCCTCCTTCTCTCTGCAGAAATGTATGCTAAACATGTTCTGCACTGTAGGAACTTTGACTCACTAGCCACGTTTACAGAGTTGTGAATTTAATTTATGGAAAAAAAATAAAAATCACAAAGCATAGGTCAGAAGGCAAAGTCATGAGTAGAGATCTAAAAATAGAGTGCTGCATGGATGACTCATTTTTGTAGGCCAAAACCAAAGCCCCTTTAGGGCAAGTTATTTCACTCGCATTTCCGGTTCCATCAAAATTGGGTTTTTTTGAATGGGTTTTTGGTTAAATGCCTGAAATAGCGTCTCTGGTTAACACAAGCTCAAGATATTTTCACATTTTATTCTACAACATACTATTTTGTATTCCATTTATTCATTGGGACTACAGAGGTTTTTGTGGATATTAAACATCATCAAACTGAAGAGATGAACTCATCTACTCAATAGTCACATTCACAGCCTCATTGTGTTTATAATCAAGCTCTTGAAACTCTTCTAACTCAAACTTTCAGGGAAAATGATTTTTGAATAAAGACTGAGAGTGCATCTCAATCAGCTCCCTAGTTCAGTTGCCAGGGCACTGATCAGGGAGTCGGCCATTTTAAGGGCTGTCTCAATCACAAAATCCTTCCAGTGCACTAAAACCTTCGCCCTCTGAAAAATCCCACAATGCAATGCAAAAAAAATAGGGAGCATCAATGCTCACTATGCTCCCTTACCGAATATTACATCACATTTCTGAAGCACAAAACATTTTTTGATTGAAAGAACATACAAAATACCAAGTAAACAACAGTAAGAAAAATCTTAATACAATTCCAAGAAGTCCAAATAGCAGCATAACAAAGAAAAATATATAAACAAAATAAAAATAATTAGAACATTAAGAAAGAAAAAAAATAAATACAGAAATTAAATTAAATCTTTCTGGAAAGGTAAGAAAGTAGGGATAGGGAGGTTATTAAAGAATCTGCATTTATGAATGAAATAATTGGCCAATGAAGAGCGAAACATAAATTACATGATAACACGATAAATGTAATGACACGCGATAGAAGATTAGAAAAGACAAACTATTTTATCAGTGTATTTAAACATAAACATACATCGCTAGACAGGTAGTGAACACATCTTGTTAACATTTATAATTAATATTCAGCTGAAATGTTATAAGGACATGTAATAGAATAATGTGTTTAAAGAGAATACAGAAATTATATCAAAAAGAAACTGGTCCTGCCTGTTGTTCATTAATTCCAGCGGTGACGTTCTACAATTTTGTCCGTTGACGTTGTACTTAGTTATGTCGCCAGAAATTGAGTAATTCAATTCAATTCAATGCAATTCAAGTTTAATAGTTAGGTATGCAGGAGCTAACCCATTAAGGGCCTTATAGGTAAGTAATAATATTTTGTAACTCATACGGAACTGATTAATAGGTAGCCAGTGCAGAGACTGTAAAATTGGGGTAATATGATCACATTTTCTTCACCTGGTAAGGACTCTAGTCATTGCATTTTGCACTACCTGTAGCTTGTTTATTGAAGATGCAGGACAACCACCTAGCAGTGCATTACAATAGTCCAGTCTAGAGGTCATGAATGCATGAACTAGCTTTTCTGCATCAGAAACAGGTAACATGTTTCGTAACTTGGCAATGTTTCTAAGATGGAAGAATGCTGTTTTTGTAACATGGGAAATATTATTTTCAAAAGACAAGTTGATATCTAATATAACACCCAGATTTTTGACTGTAGAGGAAGTAACAGTACAAGTAACAGTCCGTCTAGTTGCAAATTGTAATCCAAGAGATTTTGTGTACTGTTTTTTGGTCCAATAAATAATATATCTGTCTTATCCGACTTTAATCGGAGAAAATTATTGGTAATCCAATCTTTTACATTTTTAACACACTCTGTTAGTTTAGATAATTTAGAAGTTTCATCTGGTCTTGTTGAGATATATAGTTGAGTATCATCGGCATAACAGTGGAAACTAATCCCGTATTTTCTAATAATATTACCAAGGGGCAACATGTATATTGAAAATAGCAGAGGACCTAGGACAGATCCTTGTGGCACTCCATACTTCACTTGTGATAATTGAGATGACTCCCCATTTAAATAAGCAAAGTGGTAGCGATCGGACAGGTAGGATCTAAACCATCTTAAAGCCTGCCCTTGAATACCCGTATAGTTTTGTAATCTATCTATGGGTTTGTCATGATCTATGGTGTTGAACGCAGCACTAAGATCAAGTAAAACTAGCAATGAGATGCAGCCTTGGTCTGACACAAGAAGCAAGTCATTTGTAATTTTAACAAGTGCAGTTTCTGTGCTATGGTGGGGCCTGAAACCTGACTGAAATTCTTCATAGAGATCATTTAATATTCATTTAGTAATCGCTGTCCCGATGTGCAGTGAGCCAGGGTACTTACCAGTGACCGGATTCATGTAAACGACATACTGATTCACTAGCTCGGAAGTTAGGGAGCTGATTGAGACACACCCTGAAAGAGTAGTCAGAAGCTTAGTGATCATGATGTTGAAGTCTTATTTTAGTTTATTTACTTCTGCCGATTGTATTCAAGTTTCCAAAATTCAAGTTGTGTTCATTTGTAAAGATGAACAAATGTGCAAGAATCATAAACTTTTGTTGGTCACAAAACTTATTTTCTGCAATCATCCAAAAGCCACTGGAAAAATCCTATTTTTTGTCAAGGAAACCAGAGTGATGCTAACTTCTGGGTTGGCTTACAAAAATATGTCATTATTGCAGCGATCTATCTATCTATCTATCTATCTATCTATCTATCTATCTATCTATCTATTTAGCATATACTGAATAAAAGGACAATGAAAGATTGTAATGACTGTATGCTTTTTGTGCATTTTGGAAATTGTATTTGCATATTGGCATTTCCATAGCACTTTATTACATTATGTCATGCATCAAAATAGTCTTGTGGATGTCTTACTTCTTACAAGTAGTGTTATAATGCACTTCTCGAAGTAGGAAGTTGGAAATTTTAACTCTTGAGTTCCGATAAAGGAAACACTGAACCATTTTCTAAATTTGCCTCTTTCTTTTCTCCCTATGCAATCTTCCCTATCTTTTGTCTGTATTATTGTTTTACGTGTGTCTTGTGTTGCATTATTCCAGACTGTTTCTTCCTGTTTTCTCCGTTCCCAGTCCCTTTGTCCATGCTATATCTTTATCTCTTTGGAGTGAAATAAAAGGCAAGCCAAATGGCTGCATGAAATATAAGACTGTAAACATCTGATGCTCTGATAAGGAGCTGAATAGCACAGGAGACTCTCTTGAGAGACACCATAAGAAGATCCTCCCGCTGTGGGCCTGTGCGGCTGACCACCCATCTAGAGCCCAGTGTATTCACTCATCCCTTCATTATGCAATGCTGATTGCTTTGTTGACGATTCTATTCTTAGCATGATATTTCTCTGCAGCACTTGTGCAACTGTTATTTTACAGTATAAAGACGAAGCAAATCGCACTGTTTTGATGGCTTTAGGAGAGCTGAGGTTTGTGTTTTATATGGGCAATAGCTCAGTGCACTTCAGCTTAAATGAATCCTGATGGAAATGTCTTGACTGTTTTAGTTCCCAAACAAGGCTGAGCTGAAAAAGTGATCACACAGCCTAGCTGCTAAATGAGATGGTTATAAAAACAAGCCCAAATAAAGCTGACACTGCAGCGCCTCCAGATGTTGAGGGTTGGTACAGCACTGATTTTTTTTTTTTTTGAGTTTTAGCAGGAAATCAGTTTAAAAAGTGAGCATGAAATGGCCCTTGCAACTAATTTTAATTGTGCATAGCTAAGATAGGAAAATAAACAGGTGTATCTGCTTTTAAAAGAGAGGAAATCTATTTTCATATATTTTGTCGTTTATATCAGAGGCAAATAAATACATGCATAAAATCAAAATTCAAAAAGCATATATTTATTTTATTTAATTTTTTATTTTATTAATAATAATTATTAGAGGCCATCAAACAAACAAACAAATAATTCATGATGAATTATTTTTCATCTTTATTTTATTTATTTTTTTTAGCTTTTAAAAGGCATGAGACAATCATTCTGGTATCCTTTGTCATTGACATCAGAAGGCATAAAAATCTGATGGGGTTTTTTTTCATTATATTTTATTCTAGAGATTAGTTTTAGCAGGAAATCGTTTTAAGTCAGCATAAAACGGTTTTTGCAACCAATTGTAATCAAGCATAGCCAAGACAGCAAAATAAACCGGCTTATTAGCTTTTAAAAGAGAGGAAAAACGATTCTCATGTCTTTTGTCATTGACATCAGAGGCCATCAATTTCCCTAGACGGACTTTCACTTGAACTTACCAAACTAGGCAGATGTCAACATAGACAGGATGTGTGACATGCCCTCATTTTCAAAAATCATGAACAAAACCACATAAAATAAAACATTATCATCAGCCACTAATACAAAATGTTCTGTCGAGGAGCCATGATTACTAAACGTCAGCACTAAACTCTGCCTAGAAGCCATGTGTTTCTCCTTTAATCTTGGTTTCAGTTTTCTCTCTTTTTTCCTCCTCACTGATGAATATATTCTGCCTCTTTTTTGGCTGGGTGGTCTTGATTGAGTCCATCATGACTGTTGATGTGTGTGATTTATAGTCCTGCATAGTCTGTCTCTGATATGAGCGACAATAGAGAGAGCAGATCTACCTGAAAAACACGATTGTGTCAAACACTGAAGCTGCTGTCATATAACGTCTGGCTGTGTCTTCATGTCTGTTCAATACCATGTAATCAAATCCATTTTATGAGTTCCCCCCATCAGAAATATCAGTGTTATTTATTTCAATAGCTATTTCAAGTACCCAAGGACATTTCTCGATACATGTTGGAAAAAAATCTGGAACTGAAAGAATGAAGGCATAACAAAGAGACAAACCACATGATTAAAAATACACTTTTTATATAAAGAATACAAAAAGACCAAAGTAGGGCAACTTTGCCTGGTAAGTATGAAAATCAAATTTTGAAATACTTGAGCAACATAATTAAACAGTAAAACTCGAGGATAAAACGTTTAGCTAAATGCTTTTTAGTAAACAAACATATAAGAAAATAGTAGAAATTCTAGAAACCCCTTCAGCAGAAAGTTATCAGCCTCGGTTTTTTTTTCAGTCACATACTGCATTTAATATCTCAAGAATTTTCTATTATTTTGACATCTAGTAAACAAACAGTGTACGTTTTGATGCTAAGGTAAGCATATTTTCAAGAATGAATCTCAATGCAACATAATTAAACAGTAAAACTCGAGGATAAAACGTTTAGCTAAATGCTTTTTAGTAAACAAACATATAAGAAAATAGTAGAAATTCTAGAAACCCCTTCAGCAGAAAGTTATCAGCCTCGGTTTTTTTTTTCAGTCACATACTGCATTTAATATCTCAAGAATTTTCTATTATTTTTACATCTAGTAAACAAACAGTGCACGTTTTGATGCTAAGGTAAGCATATTTTCAAGAATGAATCTCAATTGTGATTGGAACAGTCAATGTGGGCTCATTTTGTATGTTCTGGATGCATCCACTCTCCCTTTTATGGAAAATGCATCGGAAATGATTTATTGCAGTTGAGTTAATGTGCATTTTCTACAGTTTTCCTAACAAATCTGGCATGGACTGATGGCAATCAGAAGAAAGAGTCAGATTGCATAAATAATTCAATAACCGATATTGGTTTTCATTTGAGTTTTGAAAGAATGACAAGATGAAATTTCTTTGCAGAGAAAAAAACACACCAAGTGATGATGATCTGAGCTCAAAGAACCATTAATAAATCGGCTCTTAAGAGAGAAAAGGAAAATACTGTATGTTGAACATTACATTGAACAAAATATTTATTTTTCTCTTTTCATATGAAAAAGCAGGAGTTTGAAACACCTGTTTATAGTGTACGGTGAAGGTACAGTTTTTCCAAGCAATTATTATTTAATTTTTTTTTACAATCTGCACTCAGGTTATTTAGACAGTTGTAAAATAAGGTGGAGACAAACTCCAAAAGAAACCAGTAGCAACCTCAAATGAAAGCAGTTTCCTCAAAGATGCAGTGAGAACACAAACACCCACTGTGAAGCCCAAAATAAGGCCCAATCTTCAACCACGTAAAGCAAAACCACAAAGAGCAGGGCAATCAAAGAAGGAAACATTAAATTGCCATACTGCAGGGACGCAAAATAAATAGATAAAGAGGGAGGAGACTGAATTTTATCAGTCTCCTAAACTCTGGTCTACCAGTGGAGCTTTATAACCTCCACTAAGTGCAGCTGTGATCAATACTCAAGTGCTCTGATTGGTGCAGGCAGGGCCGCGTTACCCTAATGGGCAACATGGGCTGCAGCGCAGGGCGTTTTATTTGCGGGGTCTGTGCGCAGCATGTGCATAACGATGCACAGAGCAGGCTGTACCGGTGGTAAACATACGGCCCTCAGACGGAACAGGCAGGTTGTCGATCAATGACAGAGCGGAACAAGGAAAGAGCAAAGTGTGGATGCGCTGTCCTTGAAGGACGTTCAACTCGGTTTTGTTTATATTTTGCTTAGCCTATCATTTTAAATGACAGATGTTGTATTTATTTATTTTTCTCTGCTACACTTTTTCTACTGTGTTAACAGAAAAATGTCAAACGAATTTAGTATTTTGACAAGACGAAAAAAGAGCTAATAGGCTATTT
>NW_015540861.1:1157261-1159587 GCF_001515605.1 Sinocyclocheilus anshuiensis | reverse complement strand
TGTTAACAGAAAAATGTCAAACGAATTTAGTATTTTGACAAGACGAAAAAAGAGCTAATAGGCTATTTTTGTACAACCTAAATTATTATTTTTTCTCTCTGCAACACTTTTTACTATTGTGTTGCAAATGTTAAACGAATTGTATCCTGACAAGACGAATAAAAATAAGATATAACATTTTTTACAACATTTTTATTTTCTCTGACACTTTTTTCCTACTGTGTTGCATACAATATTAAACGAATTTTGTGTCTTAAGATAATTCATATAAATTCAAGTCAAAGTCAATAAATTCAAGACTAAATAAAATGACATAGCCTACAATTTTGTGCAGACTACACTTTTATTTGTTAGCCTATCTCTCTTTCTTTCAGTAGCGGAAATTTAAATGTGAGATTCTGGAAAGGAGATCTAAATTTAGCGGGAACGGCCGGGTCGGGAAGAAAATTATTCTAAGCGGACAGCGGGTGAACAATATAGCGGGAGCGGGTGGGTGCGGAATATAACCTTGCGGGAGCGGGACTAAAAAAAATAGTCCTGCGCAGACCTCTACCCCCGAGTCAATTCTCTTTTGCATGTTATATAGGGTTGCCAACCGTTCCATAATACGGAATCGTCACGTATTTAAGGCATATGTTTGTCCCGTATTTGCAGGCATACGCCATATGACCACCAGTGTTGGGAAGGTTACTTTGGAAATGTAATAGGTTACAGATTACAAGTTACCCTGCTTAAAATGTAATAAGTAGTGTAATTTTTCAATTACTTTATTAAAGTAGGCTAATGTAGCTGATTACTTTCTGATTAGGCTACTTTTCTAAATTTCTAATGTTTTCAACTGTTTATCATTTTCAACCATGTAAACCAGGCAGGGTAACTCTTACAGTAGTACTTAACACTGATTACTGTCACACTTTCGAAATCCTTCATCACTTGAATTAAGATTATAGGCCTATTTCAATTTTAAAGTAGACATTGGATGCAAAAATCACTTTTACATGGTGTTTGCATATAAATGTATCTTAGCAGTGTAGACATTGGATGCAAAATTCACTTTTACATGGTGTTTGCATATAAATGTATCTGAGCAGTGTGTGGACACAACCACCCTACAATGATACAAATCCATTCACTCCTTTTTTTTTAATCCCCCAAAATCCCAAACAGTCTCAATTATCAAGCATTTTGATTTTATGAGCAGTATGATGTCATATTGTTCAGGCCCCGCACACAACCGCCCCTTAGGACGCAGTGCATTAGTTTTGTTTTTAATGGTAATGCGCCACTGAATACACCTAAATTTTTTCAAATGTTTAAACCTTACAGTAGTACTCAACACTGATTACTGTCACACTTTCAAAATCCTTTATCACTTGAATTAAGATTATATTACTGTTTTAAAGTAGATATTGGATGCAAAATTCACTTTTACATGGTGTTTGCATATAAATGTATCTTAGCAGTGTGTGGACACAACCACCCTACAATGATAAAAATCCATTCACTCCTTTTTTTTAATCCCACATACAGTCTCAATTATCAAGCCGTTTTGATTTTCAAGGCAGGTTTTGTTAAAAAGTTAAAATTCAAGGATAGATCAGTACCCAGTCGTGATCCAGCTGCACCCCCAGAAGAAGTAAGTCTGACACTTTATATTTTTTATGATTATTTGCAAATCGCCTTTGCTCTTCCAAGGAGGAAAGGGGCGGGTGGGCAGAGCTCATTAGCGTTTAAAGGGACATGCCCCAAAATAAGTGGCTATGAACAGAGCAAGCTAAAAAAGGGTGTTGTTTTACAGTAAATTATTATTTTTCCAAAGCATTGTTTGAATTGCGAACGTAGCCGCTCCAGAAAGGTTTTAAGACCAAGCGGAATCCTAGTCGATCCCGCTTGACAGCGAGCGGGATTCGTGTTTTGATTTCTGCAAACCAGCAAATCAGAGCGAATGCAAAAACGTGATTATTGATCGTAATCACAACATCCAGCTAGAAAACATACTATCTACCTTTTACTAGGCTATTTGCAATAGTTGGACCGAGACTGTGAACAGAGCAAGGTAAAAAGGGTGTTGTTTTACACGACCACTGAGGAATTTTAACCAAAGTTTGTTGCAGATCGTTCATGAAGACCCTAAAGAATCATACCAACTTGTGGAAGATCAGTGTCCCCTTTGAAGCACAGCCACCACAAAATCAGACTTACTTTGAGATCATTCTGAGGTTAAATACATATTTAAAATCATTACAATACATATTTTATTAGCTATGATACTGTTGTTAGAATCAAATCTTTACATAGCTATGACAGTAAACACTGGAATCTAACA
>NW_015540861.1:1153916-1156951 GCF_001515605.1 Sinocyclocheilus anshuiensis | reverse complement strand
ACTACCTTTTTCTATTTGCAATAGTTGGACCGAGGCTATGGAATAACCTTCCTTTAGCCTATCTGTGAAAGCTTCAAATTCTGTCTATGAGTTTAAAACTAAATTGAAATCTTATTTTCTTATTGGCTTTTTAAACTTTGTATGTTAAATTATATTTTGAGTTTACTGATATTATTCTTATTACTGGTTTTTATTTTATTCTTACAGCACTATGGTCACTGCTGTTGTGTTTATCGGTGCTTAATAAATACAAATACGAATTCCTAAGGGACGATGTCTTTCACTATTGTAAGTTAATGTTGTTAAATAGAGAAAAAGAATCATACCAACTTGTGGAAGATCAATGTCCCCTTTGAAGCACAGCCACCACAAAATCAGACTTACTTTGAGATCATTCTGAGGTTAAATACATATTTAAAATCATTACAATACATATTTTATTAGCTATGATACTGTTGTTAGAATCAAATCTTTACATAGCTATGACAGTAAACACTGGAATCTAACAATGCCTTGGGGGGGAAAAAAAAACAGTTAATCTTTAAAAAAATGAAGCATAGCTATACATAAACCCATATAGGAAATACAAGAGTTATCGAATAAGCATGTTCTAAACTCCTGAAACATTGGTGTTTCATATTTTAGAGCACTGCTGTTGTGTTTATCGGTGCTTAATGAATACAAATACGAATTCCTAAGGGACGATGTCTTTCACTATTGTAAGTTAATGTTGTTAAATAGAGAAACAAAATGATAGCCTACATTTTTAAAATGTCTATAACTTCTAGCGCATTATAAGAAGAGCAGAAAGAATATGGCGGCATTTCTATGCCAATAATAACCGAGCGCACCACTGATGCTGGCGCGCGGTGTTGGTCACCATGATTCTGACATCACACCAAATGCATTCAATCCTATAGAAACAGTAAAAATTGAAATAAATTTAGGTTTAAAAACAGATCAGTTATTTATTAATAAAATAAGATATTTTTTACTTAAAAGTGACATTGAAAAGTTACCTACGGATTACTTAAGTTACTAAATTTAGGCCTAAATGAAATTTCAGACAACTGTACTTTACCTTTAATTATGGACACTTTTACCGCATATGAAACTTCCTTGGTCAGTGCCTTTTGAAGAAAACATGAACCAGAAAAGTTCCAGAAATAAAATTCAAATGCTTTTACTTTCCTGAACTGGGCGGTTGTTATTTGCTGCATTCAAGTACACAACCTGCAAATACAAAGGAAAAAAGAAGAACAAAAAGAACATAAATAAATACATTGGAACTGAATGTATTACAAGCTTCTTTTCCATAAACAGGAATCAATTTTCAAATATATAATCGTGAATGGACTGATTTTGATTCGCGAGCAGGTGAGGGAAGATCGAGAGCGAGGATGTGGGGAATGATCATGCGCCCGCGGGGCTTTGTATTGCGCGCAGAGGACGTCACGCACGCGCGAGGGTTTGAAATGAGCTCGCGGGCTCCCGTTTCCTCGCGTGTAAATCTGTTTTCCTCTCGCGGAATTGATTTACCCCGCGCGCCAGCATCAGTGGTGCGCTCGGTTATTAATGGCATAGAATTGCCGCCATAGGGAAGAAGCCCTTTTAGTGGTGAGTGATAATTTTATTTGCTGGGCTGTTGTTGATTTGTAAGATTATTACTTGATAATATTGTTTAATTTATGTAGGCTACATATATAGCCTATATATATATATTTTTTTTTTGCCTCCTTTGGGATTATGACGTGCTCATTGAGTTTGCTTTTGTTTCACGAGTATATCGTGCACATCTTTATACAGTGTTTGATCGCATTTGTTATTTTGATTGGCGTGTAACGGAGGGGGGGGTTGTAGGGGGGCCCCCAAAGCTGCGTTAGCCCAGGGCCCCGCAAAGGCTTAATGCGGCACTGGGTGCAGGAGTGGGAGGAAGCTAGAGCTATCAACCAATTGAGAGAGTGATCAGCTCTCACTGGATAACACAAATAACTCTCTCAGGAGAAAAATACTACCATACTGCTCTTATTGCTGCTTATATACATATGCAGTATAACTATCCCAAATATAAAACCTGCCCTGAAATCTTTAACAATGCCTGGACTGTGATTCTGAGGCCAGAGAATCCCACAAGTTCTCTAGAATGAGAATCCGACCTGCTGATGGCATTTGCCTTGAACTTCATAAATATAAATACTTGTTAATGCTCATGGTGACTGTACTGCAGGATGAATGTTCCTCTTGTTTTCTCACCTTTACACCCTGAGAGAGAGAGAGCTGTCTGTCTCCTGTCTCTCTGGGAGTAAAAATAAGGCTCTTGACTTTCAGCAGTCTGTTCTATATTTAGCTTCCATGTCAAGGCCCTCATTTTTTAACTCTCTTCATTCTTGAATAATGATGTGCACTCAACACACACTGCCAGTACCATTCCTACTGGATCTAAGCTCTCGGTCAAAGGTAAACCAGTGCAGGTGGCCTGCATGTGGTAAAGCAATTGACCCTTTGCCTGGAGCTTGACTGACAGGCGATCTGACCAATCACAACACAGAATCTGCAATTTTGTCCTACAAACAAACCAGACTGGGGAGTAGATTAACGTTGGTGGACTTGAACGCATTGTCGGTTTCCTCTTTGCTCCGCGATGTTTTGCTGTGTGATGTGTGGCTTTAGAGCTCCATGGCTTGTCGGACATAGCAACGGTAACTAAGGGGTCTTTGCAAATGGTCAATTAGATGAATTCAGTGCATACATGCATCTGTCAATATGTAAGGATGCTTATAATTATTTTCTCAGACAGGTGTTCTTTCTTCCATCATTATTATTGCTTGAAAAAAGAAGCTTATTTAAATGTAAAATATTGTGGAAAATATGGTGTCTGCTAAATGCATATAAATGTAAATGTTTATCACTTTTTTGTAAAAAAAAAAGAAAAAGAAAAAATTAAATAACTTTTTTTGCACATGCAATAATTCAAACATATAGGCTACATACAAAATTGTATCACTATTTACATATATATATATATATATATATAT
>NW_015540861.1:1145680-1152236 GCF_001515605.1 Sinocyclocheilus anshuiensis | reverse complement strand
TACATACAAAATTGTATCACTATTTACATATATATATATATATATATATATATGTAAATAGTGATACAATTTTGTATGTATACAATTTTGTACACATATATATATATACATATACATATACATATACATATATAATCACAAGTGGTCAGCGCTAAATACATGAGTAAATGAGGCCTAAAACATTTGTGGTCGTATCACTTAAATCACATACAGAGACAGCCTACTCGCCACATTTGCAGTGAAAACACTCTGATTGCATCGCGACCACTGTGGAGCTCTGCCTAATCGGGAGCCAATTAATACAATTAATACAATGTCGCTGTGAGCAGGATTCGAACCTGCGCAGGGAAACCCCATTGGATTTCGAATCCAACGCCTTAACCTCTCGGCCATCACAGCTGCTCCATTAAGTCCTCATCCTGAGAGAATGAGAATGAAGCCGAGAACCTCTGACTACATTATAATAAATATTAGTTATTACAAGCTCACAGACACCAGCAAAAACCCAAAGGCCCAAACATCACTCCTTTACTCTAGCATTAGGCTACAGACCCTTTTACCCTCAACAGCTCTTTTTCATAGGAACATAAATTCTTTGTCAATAGTGATTAAACTTTAAAAAGAGTTGAGGCAAGATTGGACCTGAATTCACGAGCCCTACGAGATCCGTTAAATCCCCCTCCCCCCACACTGCTGTTTGCACAGAACGTGAGCGTCGCGTTACATTAAAAACAAAGTAACGCTGCATTGTATTTCTGACGTAGCCTACTCTACACGCTGGAGCTGCTTCCATGGAACAAAAGGGTTTGGAACATTCAATTGGATGCGTCAATTGTTGCGGCGCATCCAATTGAAACACACAATCCAAAAGAGAGATATATATATATATATATATTTATTATCATTAGACTAAATCTCATGTGTGTCCCCAAGCTATCTATTAAACAGATATGATCTTAATCTTAAAATCCATAACTGCTGTTGTTAGTTGGCTGATAATAGGCCAGCGCACTGATCTGCTAGCATTATGTGATTTATATATTGCATAGTAAATGACCTAGACAGTAAGGAAGGGCTGTTGTATACCCAAACACCGAAACTTTCTTAGTTAGGATTAGGAGGTAAATTGAATCCTGCTCACAGTTGAGAAGAAATGGGCTAGTTATTACAAGGTGGAAATTTAAGTTCTCAGGTTGTTCCTTGGTAGAGTAAGATGTGTGACACTTGAGATAAAGGTTGATTGAGAGAACTTGAATAAAGGTCAGTTCTTTTGTTCCAGAATAACCACTCTCACCGCCACATTAGGATTTGAACATCTAATGATTTGGCTATTAAACACCCTCAGATTCCTGTAGAATGAATTTCAGCATGTCACATGTTGTATGTTTTTTTTTCTTGTGACTTTGTGTTTCTGTCTGTTTAGATCTTACATGAACCACTTTTATGCCACACCGAGCAGATCAGCTTCACACAAACCCATCAAAACATCTTTATTGATTTCTTTGTCTCCAAAGTGCGCTTTTGTATTTCAGCCAGCTACTTTTTGTGAGAGGTCAGTCAGTGCTTTCAGTTTTCCTTCCACAATTGACTAAAGATCTCAGTGGAGGATCAAGAAAAGGGAATTATTATTTTCAATTTACCAAAATTAGCTGATGTATATACAGTATATCAGGGGTGTTTCCTCCGAGGAGGCAAGAGAGGCAGAGCCTCCTCAAAATAAACAAAAATAAAACAATGCCAATATTACATAATATAACATTAAAAAGTGTATAAATCACTGTTTTTTTCCTAAAGTAACACTGTCCAACAGCTACACCAGCAGGAAAAGTTACAGCGGTAGTCCGCGTCTCTCTCGCCTCCCTTGAGCCCATTGAGTTTTAACAGACCCCCTAAAGCGTGCCGTGAGTTTGTTGGGGGTAATTGAGAATGAATGGCCCTGTCCCAAATAGCACCCTAAACTCTCGCGGTCTTCCTCTGAGTACACACTTTGGTGATGTATTGCCACTTTAACTGTCGGGTAGTCTGCTGTGGAGCTCGCCTCAGTGCGGGCTCGGCAGAAGTGCACATCGAGGGTGCATAGTGGCCGCAAAGGGGGCGCTCGCAAGCACCCTTCTGAAAGCTAAAATTATGAACAGGGACACCCTACGATCTTGTGGACTTAATGGAAATCCCGCCTCTTGTGGTTGTGCTCGTTTGTGAATCAGTCTGAATGAACAATATAATGGGAAGATCAATTTAAAAAAGTAAACAGCAAACACACTTAGATATAACCACTTTTAAGTCAAAATAAGACTTAACATGGCATGAAAACATGAATAGCTGAACATAAGTTCACAAATAAAATATATTGTTTAAATTGATACTGCCTTGAGTTATTATTTTGGAATAAATGTAAAATGCTTAAAAACACAAACTTGATTAGATTCATACTTGGCTTTAATAAATATAATATTGATTACATTGTTAATGTAAAAATAGAATAGTTTTCTTCTTCTTCTTCTGATAATGTAAGTAGTGCTTATTTAACCAAGAAAATGTGACTGGGACATGCATTTACATTTTATTTAAGAAAAAAAAAAAACAATTTTGAGGACTTTGCCTCTTCGTTCCAGAACACCACCGCACACCACTGATATATCAATACAATAGCAGGAATCTTAGCATGAGAGAACTAAAGTGAAGAAGAGAAAGAGAAGTTAAGACAACAGGAAAACAAACATGTTCTCCTTGTAAGTTAAAATTGTGGTTGTTGTTTGTTGAAAATCTTTCCCAAATATCTTCTGACATCATTCATGATGACTGAAGAAAAGGTTATGTGTTTAGAATGACAAAATGGTGATTAAATATTGTATGAATTTTTATTTTTTGGTGAACTGTACTATTAACAAGTCTTCAAGGATAGATGTCAAAAAGTCACCAGCCAAAGCAACTGAACGCCTTCATTCAAGTTCCTAGTTTCTTCACACCACTATTAAATCATGTCATTTTCAACAGCAGGAAATTAGAAAAGCGTAACACATTTTTATCTCTACCAGAACATTTCCCTTCCTCAAGCACTAGGAAGGGAGGCTGTACACCTTAATTTAGATAAAAGAAATAATAGATCATAAAATATCTGTTACTGTAACTGACGTCGGTTTAATTTCATTAGACCACAATGATGCTATTGATCAAATAAGAGCATTAATGGCAGTCTCTCTCTCGCTCTCTCTCTCTCCCTCTCTCTCTCTGTGTATCTTCATTGCGGTTTCCCTTCTGAGCGTGTGTTGTTGGAGCTGCAGACAGGAGAGAAAAAGAGCAATTTATTTTTTTTACCTCAAGGCTCTTTCCTCTGGGCTGATGCTTTGGTCTTGTGAAAGAGACACAAATCCCTGTATCACTGTGCTTGTAAGAAAAGAGCAAACTCTATGACCTCCAATGAGAACCCTCAATAGCCCGCAGAAAAACTGCCTATGATTAATTTACACTAAGATATAACAGATACTAAAATTGAAGCATATCTGAATTAAATGCATAAGAAAGTATTGTTTTTGTGGTTAACTGAACTATATATGGTATAATAAATCATTTGATTATTCATTATTATTATTTTCATTAGTTGTATTCCATATATAACATTAGGGATGTCCAGAGATCTGCAGGTGTTGGAGTCATTGATTTGATTCGTGAAACTACATCGCCACCTTCAGGATAATTTGTGCCATTACAGTAAGTGTCGCGGCTTCACTGTAGAAATGCCTCTGTTCAGAACTTCAGATATTTTGACTGAATATGAAATCTACTATTTATCATTTTATGATAGAAATCAATCAGAGGTCAATCAAAAATAGTACTGCCAAGAACGTAATTATAGTGCAAAATGAATAGGCATGAAATAAAAACTTTGAAACATGTGAAACAAATGTTAATTTAGCATCATCTCTGTTTTACTTTCTTGTTGAGATCTCATATGGGAGACCGGGGATGGTTGTAACACGGGTCAGTTGTAACACTTCCAATTTTCTCCAATCAGGGACAAATTACAAATCACCTGATTCACTTCACTCATGCTTAGTTTAGTCCTTATTCCACATATGATGAAGAAGATCCCTGGGGCAGACAGCAGATTTTAGAGGGGAAAAACTAATTTTGATGTAAGACAGTAACCTTTTTTACTTTAATTATTTTTGTGATGGCAATGCCTGCTTTATAGTTAAACTCGTCAAAGTTAAATTATGTTTTGTGTATGTGTTATATATTTTTAATGCAAGTTATTAGTGCTAATGTTTTGGTTGTTAGCTATAAGATGAGCTAGCTCATGGCTAAGACGCTGGGTTAGTTTTAACAACAAGACTGTAACAGTTAGCTGTAACATCAATGAAACTTTTAGCAACCTACCCCAAGCAATTTTTAGTTGTATTGGTATGTTTTCTTTGAATTTCAGTATGGCTAAGTCTTAGAAGAGAAAGACAAACTGAGTGATGTCCCTCAGCATTTTGAATTATACAGTAACTGACAGGAACATACATGCTCACACAAACAGAAACAATGTTCAAGTGTTCAACTTCACTTTATTATGGCCAATTACTATTACTTACAGAAACATGCTTACACACACACACAAACTATGTTGAAAAAGTCAAAATCCATTTTTTGTCAATCTTTATTTCATAATGTTACATTTCACCTGTTACAACTAAACCGGACTATGGGGGTGAATTGTAACATTTCACTCCTCATGTTTGAAACTAAACCATGGATTTTCTGTTTGGGCTGCAAATATAACAGCTGCGTCACATAATAGCAGACTTATAACTAGTTTGTATCTCATTTTAAATGCACTGGCTTAAAAGAACTCCAAGATGGTAATGTCAAAACTGTTACAACCATCCCTGGTCTCACCAATAATTCATAATTATTGTGTAATTCATACACAACCCGACTCATGCAGTCAAATGTGACTTTAGAGTAAACAATGGTGGCAAAAATAATATGCCCCATTGAAAGAGATAGTTCACCCAAAATCTGATAATATAATCTGTAGAAATATCAAGTTAATCAGGACTTTACCTAGAATTGTCGGAAGAGGAGAATTCGGCCGGAAATCAGCCGGATTATTTTATAGTGTGTGCCCCACTTTATGCAATATGAGAAAAAAAAAAAGTATAATACAATACCTGGCATGTGAAATTTTGTTAGCAGGGCAAAGCAATGAGATTAAATGGATAAAATATGCAAAAAAAAAAAAATAAATAAATAAATAACTGGAAGAAAACTAGTTTGTCAAACGTGTTATGTCAACATACCCACTAGAGCCTGAAATTAAGCCTAAAGAAAGCCAAATATAACCACAGTGTAGATATAAACAGAAAAGGAGTGAGATTAAAAGGAAATGGAATTACCATTTTTAACCACTGAAGAAAACTGAGAGAAAAGAATACTGTCAGTATACCCAAACTAAACAGACCAGCATATTACATCAAATTAATTTCCCCTCAGAAACGCAAACAGACCAGGTAAAGTGACATTATTTATTACTAGTCAGATCTAACCCAAGGTCTTTCGTAATGTAGATTGGAATTATGAAAACTGTAGTTACATTCAGTTTATCTGAAATATGACAGGTTCTTCACAAACACTCAAAAATAAAATTGTTCAACACAGCTCTGTTGAAGAGTTGGGAAACACTTTGGAAAAGTTCCAGGCCCTTTCTTGGAATGTTCAGCATTGGCTTAATCCTTGTTATTTTCCTTAAATTTAGAACATCCATTAATAGTTCATTCACACAACATACATACTTGATATAATACAACAAAAAAAAGGCCAGGTAATGGTACCAATAGTCCCAAATTTCCATTTGGGAATCTGTTAAAGTTGCTGACCCTGCAGTAATTTAGATCTGCCACCAAAAACAAATGTCATCATTGCACACAATAGCTATACATGAGATTTACAATCACATGGGCCTGTTTAACTCCGACCAGTGGACAAACATTCATGTATCTTTGCATATGTGCTCCCAAACTCTTCAAACAGGACAAGTTATGTGGTCAACAAACTCAAAAGACAGTGAAAAATATAAAAAAATAAATCAAACCCTGCATTAATCACACATACTTTACATTCAGATGACATAAATACGTCTCTTTTAAGGTGTACTGGTAGAATAAAAAAAATAACGTGACATGATTGTGCTGTACAGAAGCTCTTGTGCACTGATGTTCTATACAACCCTCCAGAGTCTCCACTGCTCTTAAAGGTCTTTAGTGTCTGCTATACAATCCATTATATACAGATCAGCCTTCATTTAAAAGCATTAGGTAGAATTCAGACTCCAATTTGAGGGAAATATGGAGGTCAGTTGAAGAGGTTGTTCATTATGGCAGACAGAAGAAACAAGATGCAGATGAGTCAATTTTATGAGCATCCAGAGACTGACGTAAAAGTGATTCCTGACCGCTGTTTCATTCTGACAAAACAAATTTAAGCCTTAAGCTTGCATTTAATTAAGCTTGTTGGGTGAAAAATCACAAAAACATGTCCGGGTCATATTTTACCCCAAAATCAAAAAAAAAAA
>NW_015540861.1:1143603-1145522 GCF_001515605.1 Sinocyclocheilus anshuiensis | reverse complement strand
AATATATATATATATATATATATATAGGTCTTTGATTTCATGTCCAGGTCATAATTCACCCCTAAATCAAATGTAGTAGTAGTAAAAATAATAATCAAACCATGAAGAAAATATACACATAATTGTAGGACCATCGTGACTATATGTGAGAAACCATTATAAGTAAGATTATTTTTTCACATTAAAGGAAAGAAAATCAGATGTTTCGGTAATACAGTAATAAGAACAGGTGATCAAAATGTGCTTAATTGTCAAAAATAATCAATGAAAATCAATCAATGAAAAAAATGGTGACTTTTTTTCACATTACAGGAAAGAGAATGAGATGTTTTGGTAATACAGTAATGATTATTTGTGGTCAAAATGTGCTTAATTTTCATAAAAATAATGTCAATCAATACAAAAAAAAGCTTAATTTTCTTTATGCAAAATATAAAATAATATATATATTTTTTTTTAAATACAACCTGGACATGTTCCTGAAACATTAGGAGGATGCGTAAATAAAATCACTGATAATTTCTCGACATATAACGACATTAATTAATTCAGAAACATCCAGATTGTCAAAACCAGAGGTAGCATATAAAGATTTGTGTTTCACCACAAGTATTTTCTCTCTCTATGATCCAGTTTGTCCAAAAATGCAGTTGCGATGTGAAAAACAGGCTGTTTTCACTAGCTGTTTCCAAGTGTCCACCACAAACCCTTGGACCCACAGACTCGTACAGGCAGACAAACAGTGACCGATCTAAAAGCACTTATGGAACTTAACTTGTGCTGCAATACATTTTTTTCCTTGAGGCAATACATTTTTAGAGGAAAAAAGTATTTTCCTTAAAACGGTCAATTGTCTCATTCCCCGACAGTCACACGTTAAATGAGAGATGGTCTGACTGATATGACTTATCACAATAAACATACAAATAAAAACTTATGATGGGTCTGGAAAACATCAGTGGATTTCGAGAAACTTCCCTCATCTTCTAAAATTGCACTTGATTCAGTTCTCCAATGAAAACTTCTGAAACAAGGCTGAACTAAAACATTTTTATCAGATGAAGTATTAAAACATTTCCAGAGTTAATTTAAAAACTCAACCCAGTTACCAATCGGAAATTAATATAAATAAATTACAGATGCATCTAATAATTCAAAACAGGAGCAAATTAACCTGTGGAACGCAAATCCTAATGAATCTGTGACCTAATGGAGTGAATCTCATGAAATCTATCAAGAACATGACCAGGTCATATTTCATCCCAAAATAAATTAGATTTGACAAAGAAAATGAAACCTTTTGTTAGTCCCATTAAGATTGAAGTGTTTTTTTATTTTTTTGCTGTGACCACTGAGCTAATTTCCCACCCAGTTCTCATTACCATAATGCAAAGAAAGGTGCCATATTTAAAGGGATAGCTCACCCAAAGATGACATTTTTGTCATCATTTACTCACCCTCAAGTCATTCCAACCCTGTAAGAAACACTGGAAGTGAATGGCTACCAGCAACTGACTGGTTATCAACATTCTTCAAAATATAATTTTTTTTTCTCTGTTGAACAGAAGAAACTCATACAGGTTTGCTACATAATGAGGGTCAGTAAATGATGACAATTTTCATTTTTGGGTGAACTATCCCTTTATATTGAGAAATATCATGCTTAAATTTATTGTATTGATTTTTTGCCAATTTACAAGTAAGAATGTCTTGTATTACACTATTTATATTGCAATACAGTAGAAGTACAAAGTAGAAATTAGAGTATGACGGTAAAAAATATTCAAAATGCGAATTATTAATCTCAAAATAAAACATTGACATTGCAGTAATGAGAATGTCGATGTAAAAAAGTATGTATATATGTATGTATGTATATATATATATATATATATATATATATATATATATATTTTTTT
>NW_015540861.1:1138574-1143193 GCF_001515605.1 Sinocyclocheilus anshuiensis | reverse complement strand
TATATATATATAATTTTTTGGGATAGATCATGACTCATATTTTCATGATATTCACCCAATAATGACAAAGCAGAAATCATTTGAAGCATTTCTGTTCTTGTATTTTCTCCTACACTGAGAAATATGGGTTTAGTTTATTAGGTTACGGTTCTATTAGGTTAAAGGGACTGTCTGCAATCATATCACACTGAATCTGAATGAGGCATTTGAAGTTGCTGTAGTCTCGCTGTCTTTTGCTGTAGACTATCTTTCTTGTTCGTCAGAGCTGGCCTTATGCCCCGCCTCCTCAGTGGGCGTGTCCAGTACTGGATTAACAAATCCCTCAAAGTCCTCGTCGGCATGGTCACCGCTGTCCTCGGGATGTGCACTTACAAAGTCGTTCTCCCACTCCAAAGCGTTGGAGTCCTCAGAGGTGGGGCCACTGTCCAGCTGTTTCCCGCCGGGACGAAGTGCCGCCCGTAAAATGTCCTCCTCTGTTTTGGAACGCTCCCATGCAGGTCCCATCCGGTTCATTCCTGTATAATGCCACATATCAATTCATTGAATTATGAATTATGTTAACTGCATTTGCTCTGTTAATTCACTACTGGTCAAAAGTTTAAATAAATTGAACAATTATGAATTACATATTAGAATGATTTCTGAAGGGGCATGTGACACTGGAGTGATGATGCTAAAATTCAGCTTTGCATCACAGGAATAAATTACACTTTAAAATATATTACAATAGAAAATAGTTATTTTAAATTGTAATAATATTTTAGAATATTATTGTTTTATATAATAAAACAGTGATAAAACTGCTTTACAAAAACTACAAAGTTTTTCTGTACAAAAATGTCTGAGAACTTCTGAAATCTTCACAATAATGTCTCATTTGTAATATTTAATACAGTAGATAACATGAACTAACAATGAGCAATATATTTTTACAAAATTTATTCATGTTTGTTAAGATTTGTTGAGGTAAAATTTTCCTTGTTTGTTCACATTGCATTGATGTTATAAGACACAAATGCTGATTTTGTAAGTTTATTAATAAAGCATGAACCTGTTTTTTTTAGCATCACTGATATACTATTATAGATTGTGTTCATATTTTGAATTATATATTATTTTTAGATATTGTTTTCATTTTAGTTATTAAGTTGTATTAATTTGGTTGTATTCTTGTCATTTTTATGATTTGTCTTTAAACATATATATATATATATATATATATATATAGTTTTTATTAATTGTTATTTATTAGTTTGTTTATTTAGTTTTAGTTATTTTAGTACTTCATGTTAAAATAAACAAAAATTAGAAATTAATGTTTAATTTAATCCAAGTAACAATGTTTGTTTTATTCCAAGTAATAAAAACATTTTTTTCTATGATTTTACGTTTAATTTTAGTTAACTATAATAACCCTGGCATGAACGAAGATTAATAAATGCTGCAGAAGTGCTGTTCATTGTTAGTTCATGTTAACTAATATAGTTAACCAATCTTAAATGAAAACATAATGCAAAGTGTTACTGAAATGCTGAAAACAAATGTCTTGCCAGACCTGACTTGGATGTGGCATTTAAAGGCCAACTCTAACTGGCATGTTGTGACTTGACTCCAGCATAATTTGTATAATAAATGATTACTGAATGCAGGAAGCAAGTGTTCTGGAGGTTCAGTGAATTCACTCACCCTCCTCATCCTCCCACTCCAGGTCCAGTGAGGTGGCGTCAGTCTTACTGGTGAAGTCCCAGCTGCTCTCTGTGTTTGGGGTCACTACATTCGTCTCAGAGCTGAGTCCTTAACATACAGAAAGAAAAAAAGAAAAGATTTTAGCATTTAGAGATTAATATGGTTTCATTATAAACATTTAATCATAATAGTATTCTGTAGTATTGTAATTGAAATGTGTTAATGGGAACTCACGGTTACTGCGAAAGGCTTCAGATTGAGCCTTCACACTCTGCAGGTACACCTCGAACTCTGCATCTGACACTTTGCTGCAGAAACACACACACAGTTACATCAGCCGCTGCTGTTATCACCATAGCTGCATTTAGAGAGATTGTGGACAGCCTTGTGAACCTCTTACTACAGAAAACTGTAGAACCACTAGTACACATTAACACTTTTTTTGTGACCCCTTCAACATAAAATGTGCACGATTCTCTGGTGTTGGTTAATGGTAACATGACATGAAGATAACTTAGTATTTCATCTTTTTTTCAGTAAGGGTTTTGATTGTTATTTGATTTTTTTATTTATTTTGTATTTAACATCTTATCAGCTTTTCATAAACTCACAACCTTTCCTGCAGATCCCTCACGAACCCCAGTTTGGGAAACCCTACTTTAATGAAACTAGTAAAAAATACGTTTTGAACTATGCAATACAAAATGATACATAAAAAAATATATATACAGTATGCAAGTGCTGCATTATTAATCGAAGTAGAACTGAAGTCACGATACGGCTTAGTGTGATTATCAAATCACAAAGACTGCGATTTAATAAAAAAAGCACTACGTGTTTGTAATGTAAAAGTTAAATTATTATTATTTTATTATTTGTCTAAATACAGTGAAATATTACAAGAGTAGTTTTTTTATTTAGTCATTTTTATATTAAATAGTAGTAGTAGTAGTAATAATAATATGAATAATAATAATAACTACTATAATTACTAATTACTATTATTTCATAGCCATATTGATATATAATCACAGACAATTGGCACAAAAAATTGTGCAGCCCTACAAACAAGCATAGCAAAACTGGATTTATTATTAGTTTTTTTTTAAAGACAACCACAATTTTTGTCAGAAAAATCACAAGTTCATAATATACTACTATTGAAAAGGTGCTATAATAAATATAACAAATATAATAAGAATGTTAATATATACTATTTAACTATACTGCTTGGACACCTTAAGAACTCAGGTCACACACTAAACCACCTTCAACCAACTGGAAAAAATGAATAGAAAAATAGCTAAAATAAAAGGATGTTATTTCTGAAGTAAAACTACATGTGTTTGCACATGACACCTTGATATTTTGCTTCTAATCCAATGGCACACACACATTTTTAAGTGTGACTTAAGTGTTCAAAAACTTTTTGGGGTCAGTGATTATTGTTTACATTAATTTCAGAGCAAAATGAACTTACGTTTTGTGCCGAGGGTCATTGCTCTCTGGGTCTGATCTGGGTTTGGTCCTCTGCGGCTGCTGCTGCTTCCCCTGAAAAAACAACATTTCAAGAATGACGACTGACTCACTTCCACTAATATTTCACCAAGTGCTATGGTATCCCTCTGATTTATATTGATATATAATCACAGACAATTGGCACAAAAAATTGTGCAGCCCTACAAACAAGCATAGCAAAACTGGATTTATTATTAGTTTTTTTTTAAAGACAACCACAATTTTTGTCAGAAAAATCACAAGTTCATAATATACTACTATTGAAAAGGTGCTATAATAAATATAACAAATATAATAAGAATGTTAATATATACTATTTAACTATACTGCTTGGACACCTTAAGAACTCAGGTCACACACTAAACCACCTTCAACCAACTGGAAAAAATGAATAGAAAAATAGCTAAAATAAAAGGATGTTATTTCTGAAGTAAAACTACATGTGTTTGCACATGACACCTTGATATTTTGCTTCTAATCCAATGGCACACACACATTTTTAAGTGTGACTTAAGTGTTCAAAAACTTTTTGGGGTCAGTGATTATTGTTTACATTAATTTCAGAGCAAAATGAACTTACGTTTTGTGCCGAGGGTCATTGCTCTCTGGGTCTGATCTGGGTTTGGTCCTCTGCGGCTGCTGCTGCTTCCCCTGAAAAAACAACATTTCAAGAATGACGACTGACTCACTTCCACTAATATTTCACCAAGTGCTATGGTATCCCTCTGATTTAAAAAAAAAAAAAAAAACCTTTCATTGCTACAATTATTTCTAACTGTTTGTGCCAAAGTTGAATGCCCTACTGGGAAACAGACACCACATGTAATATTAGCAGATGGTCAAACACACAGATCATGGTAGAAAGCAAAATAATAGGAAATAAAAATGAACACAGGACATGAGGGCAAATTAAGAAGAAAAATTGTTTGTAGTATTGTTGCCGCCGCCATGTCGTGGAGACGCTGTGTGTTTCGTTGTGAAAGCGAAACTACTTTGTTTGGCCTTCCAAAAGAGGACACGACTAGAAATCAGTGGTTAAGTTGTATTTACAACACTGTTCCAGAACAGTTCAACCCAAATATTCAGATGTGAGCAACACGGAGGACGAGGACTGTTTCCTGGGAGAGTAGCCTACAATTCCGGTGTTCTGACAAATAATGCTGACTCACAGCCTGTAAGTACGCTTTCATAAGTACGCGAGTTTTGGGCAGTGTAGAATAGCGCTTGTTGTTTGTCGTTTCTCCGATCACAAATGCAGACATGGTTTTATGTTTACGCGGCGCGATGCAACGCAACGCGTAAAACGACAGTATAAGTCATTATAATCAGTACTTACTTATGTCCCCACTGGATGCAACAAATGTCTCGTTTATAATTGGTTTTAATGTTTTTGTCTCGTCGCTCCGGCCGGACAC
>NW_015540861.1:1113356-1125817 GCF_001515605.1 Sinocyclocheilus anshuiensis | reverse complement strand
CCTGGGAGAGTAGCCTACAATTCCGGTGTTCTGACAAATAATGCTGACTCACAGCCTGTAAGTACGCTTTCATAAGTACGCGAGTTTTGGGCAGTGTAGAATAGCGCTTGTTGTTTGTCGTTTCTCCGATCACAAATGCAGACATGGTTTTATGTTTACGCGGCGCGATGCAACGCAACGCGTAAAACGACAGTATAAGTCATTATAATCAGTACTTACTTATGTCCCCACTGGATGCAACAAATGCCTCGTTTATAATGGGTTTTATTGGTTGTCTCGTCGCGCCGGGACACGGCATCATATGGTAAGGGGCGTAACATTTCCGTCACACGCTTGAGGTATTCGGCCAATCACAACGCACTGGATAGCTGGCCAATCAGAGCACACCTCGCTTTTCAGACCGATGAGATTTGTAAAAATGGACACATTTTGGAAAGGCAGGGCATAGAGGAGAAACAATAATGTACAGTATGTGGAAAATAATGTGTTTTTTAACCTTAAGCCGCATAAACATTTCATTACACCAAATACACAAAATAATGTTATTTTTTTAGCAACGTCATATGACTCCTTTAAGGACCTTCAATCCTGTTTATAACTATTCAATGCATGTCACAATATATATAAAGTACATTTCAAAGAGGAGTCTAATTTTAACAAAAAAAAAAAAAAAAACATATACAATCCATAACTTACAAACTCAAGCAACTATTCCTGTTTAAATCAGAATTTGTTAGAAATAAATTACACAGAGCTGAAGGCGTATCATAAACGAAAGGGGTGTGGCTGAAGGTTAATGGGCGGGGTTAAGAGAAGGGCTGGGCGTGCTCAGTGCGAACGCCTCACCTCCTTTAGCTTTTGTTCCATAGTGAGCCGCGCTGCTTCGCGCTGGGCTGCAAAAACAGCCTCCTCTTCTAGCCTTAACTTCTCCTCTTCTGCCAATAACTGGGCAGAAATCACAACAGAAAGGGAAGATTAACTAAACTCAGAAACAAAAGCAGGGGCGAAAAACCAAAGCAATGGAAAACAACAAATGAAAGCATAAACTTAACATAAGCTCTAACTTAACAGTAAACATTGTTTTGTGGCAACATGTTTTGAACTTGACCATTCAAAAGTCACATGACATTGATCCATTTTAGTTTACAAGCACATGTTTGGCACATTTGATGACCTGCTGTACCTCTTCATTCAGCTTTTCGTCAATCAGCGCCTGTTTGTCTGAGATGGCAGCATAGCGATGCTCCTTCAAGTGACTGATCTCCTCATCGCTGATGGGTCTGGAGCAATGACGGGAGAGAAAGTTGAGTTCAGAGTCTCCATCAACCAATCAAAATCTATCTGACCTCATGCTATGAGAAGCACTAATCTGAGAGGAATGTGACTAATTACAGTCCTAACTTGGTCACTAAATGGCTAGTCTTGACTATCTGTTCCACTTTACTTATCCAGGCCAAGAGCCGACCACTTTGACAGGAAAAGAAAGGTTCACCATCAGTGAATATCCATAGTTCCTTTAAAGGGGTTAGTGAACCCAAAAATATCATATCATCATTTACTCACTTTCATGTCGTTCCAACTCTAAAATACCAATAAAAGAGTCAAGATTAAATAGTATCATACCTGGGGCAGCTTTGTGAGCTCTCACCCTGAAAAAGAAGACAAAAGTGTTGACGACGTCTAAGCAAATGTGGAATATTGTAAAATCATGAGTGTGGTACTGTAAGTGTGCCCTCACCTCATCGCTCTCCACAAGGTTCTCAAACTGTAACAGAGCGCACAGAAGTCACTCAAAATGCAGTTGAGAATATTTTATAGCTTATATAATCTTCAGTTTTAAATTATGATGAATGTACCTCAATGGTATAGTGTTCCCCAGCTGTGCTGCTTCTGAAGTACTTCGACCTATTGACAAAACAAGCAGTAACCAGCCATCAGGCCAGGCAGGTTATATGTGAGGTAGCACTTTCTCCTGGCAGAATTTATTCAAATATTTTAAAACATGATTTAAGTAACAGTATTGTTTAATATTATCATTATGTGTGGTTAAAAAATTGTGAGATTCTATTCTGAGAAGCATATGGAAACTTTGCTTCTCCAAACAATAATAGTAATAATCAAAGACTAAAAAAAAATAGTGGGTATAAAATATGCACTGTACTATTTTAGATCTACTATACGAATTCGAATATAAATAAATTGCAAACGATGGCACAGGATGAAGTCCCAGGGCGGATTCACAAGAGGACTCTGGGCGAGGTCCTGAGATCAGACATCAACTAATGCGTAAACTAGAGTAGCGTTGATAAGTCTGAATCATTCAAGCGAGTCGGTTCGTTTTAAAAATGGATTCGAATCATCGCTCATAAGTGTGAAATGAAAAGGTTCCTGTGTTTATGTCATTTTTATGTATTCAGTAAATGTTGTAATAAGTAAACATGTGTAATTACATACTTTAATCACAATATGAGTCGCTGTTCTTCCAAAGAGTCAAGCGATTTACACACACATTGAATCAAGTGAATCATTAGAAAGAACCGTTTCAAAACAACGATTCGTTCACGTAATAAACATCACTAATGTCATGGAGCTGCTATCAGTTGCATTCTACTCACCCAAACTCTGCGCATTTAATGTAAATGTAAAGTTGTATTAATAGTCAACTCTTTTAAACGGCTGTTCGATTGTTTTCCAATGCAATGCACCTGACAGCCGGCGAATCATGCTGCCAAAGATCACAGATACCATTTTTAAAAATTCATCATCGATAACAAGCCTCATGAATGACTCACCCTCCTCCTCTTTGTATCCTGTTTGCTTCCCTTCTAAAGAGCCCAAAACATTGAGCCCAGCAGTTCCCCATGGCATGCACGAATCAGGTGTAGGTATCAGCTACTCTTCCATTCCGGATCCATATGCTGCTTCTTTGCGCACTGCTCTGGACGCGACGAATTTATTCTGCATGGCTTGCACAAGCGCAAGCACGCGGCCGGTTCGCGCAGGTGAGTCACCTGCGGACACGTCGCTCGCGCAGCGGCATCATGCATCCATGGCTCGCATTCTCAGCTCCGGCCTAAAATCCTCTATTGTTTCTTCTTCCTGACAACTCATACATGTGATTCATGTTTAAACTACGGCAAGTCGCGAGGTTCAAGTGCTGCAATGACGTTTCCGAAACACTGGAGGCCGACAGAGATCATACATACCTAAAATTACTTCATAGATTAAATCCTTTATTGATGTTGATTGTTCACTTATTCTGAACAAATGACTACCCTTGTAGGCTTAACTTCCTCCACCCATTGAATAGCTAATAACATTGCTATTAGCTCTGTTGTAAAGACTGATATATACACTGAACAAAATTATAAACGCAACACTTTTGTTTTTGCCCCCATTTTGAAAAATGGGGGCAAAAACAAAAGTGTTGCGTTTATAATTTTGTTCAGTGTAATTAGTTATCCTTTTCTGAATGTTGACTTTGAATCTTTGGATATATACAGCTGCAGCTGAATTTCCTGATGTAGGATCTTTAGAACCATCTGTGAAGATGTGGAGCATTGAAGAGTAATTTTGATCTAGATATTGTTGAACAATAACCTCCTTAGATATAGTTTTCTCATTCTTAACCATATATTGTAGATTAAAATCTACTTGAGGCATGGGAAGCAACCAAGGAGGAATATTCGGTATTACAACAGAGGGACTAACTGAGATTTCTGTAATACCCAAAATCGTAGCATCTCTAGTTGCTGTCCAACCAAAACTTTTGATTTTATTTTTCCCATATTCCCAGCAATCCTTCAATATGTCCTTTACTGGATGTAATTCTGAACGCCCTTTTACATTTATCCAATAATTCATAGTTAATTGCAATTTTTGTAAACTTATAGGTATTTCTTCCACCTCCACTTGTATGGCTGATATTGGAGAAGATCTGAAAGCTGCACTACATATTCTTAAAGATTGTGCCTGAACAGTTTCTACTTTTTTAATCAAGGATTTAGAAGCAGATCCATAAATTATGCATCCATAATCAATTGCTGACCTAATCAGTGCACTATATATTCTTAGTAAAGATTTCCTACTAGCTCCCCATTCCATTCCTGTTAAACATCGTAGTATATTATTACTTTTTTTGCACTTATCTACCAACTTCTGAATATGTATCTTAAAGGTCAACCTGGAATCCATCCATATTCCTAGATATATTATATCTTTAACTTGTTCAAGTACTTGTCCATATAACTTAACTTTTATTTCAGGGATATGATTCCTCTTCGTAAAACAGACTAGTTGAGTTTTAGTCACCGATAGTCGAAAACTCCATTTGTTAGCCCATTTTTTCACTTCATTAACCGCTGATTGTATGACTCTTGTCACATGCGATACATTACGACCCCTTTTCCATATCTCTCCATCGTCAGCATAGAGAAATCTTCCTATCTATTTTGACATTTTGGAACACATCATTTATCATGATATTAAACAATACTGGACTGCACACACTTCCTTGAGGAGTACCATTATCTGTTTTATATATCCTGGAATATGAAGCCCCAACCCTTACCTGAACAGTTCTATTAAGTAAAAAATCTTTAATCCAGTTAAACATTCTGCCTTCAATTCCTAATTGTTCAAACTTTATTAACAGCCCCTCCTTCCAAAGCATGTCGTATGCTTTTTCAATGTCAAAAAAGATGCCTACTACCACCTCTTTATTAACTTGAGCCTTTCTTATGTCTGTTTCTAAACTAAGAACAGCATCTAATGTACTTCGTCCTTTACGGAATCCACTCTGATGTGGTGAAATAATCTCTTTCCTTTCTATATAGTTCAATCTACACACAATCATACGTTCCATTAATTTACACAAATTAGACGTTAATGCTATAGGTCTGTAACTTTCAGCATTATGCTTGTTCTTGGCTTGCTTTAAAACAGGAATAATAACCCCGTGTTTCCATGAAGAAGGAAGTCTCCCTGATCTCCACACTTCATTAAAAAGACGCAATAAAAAGTTCAGAGAAAAATCTGATACATTTTTGATCATTATATAACATATCTCATCCTTTCCTGGTGAAGTTTTTTTTTAACTCTTCCAACAGCTCTCTTTAATTCATTTAGTGAGAATTCCACATCAAGATGTTCATTAGAAGGCCTTTTCTCCATCCTAATATGTGCATGTTCCTTTATACCTTGTTCTCTATTTATTTTCATTTATTCTGATGTATTATTATTGCTATGTACTTTAACAAATACCGCTGCTAATATTTCTGCCTTATCAGCATTAGTCACAGCTAATCCTTCCCCATTATTTAAAACAGGTATTCCAAAATTTCTCTTGAAACCACCCATCTTTCTTAACATACCCCATACTTCACTGACATTAACCTCCTCCCCTACAGAATTACAATAATTCCTCCAGTAATTATTTTTAGCATCTCTAATTACCCTCCACACATTCGCTTGTGCTTTTTTATATAAAATAAAGTCATCAAATATAAACATCTTCCTAACCTTTTTAAAAGCATTATTTCTGGCTTGTATTGCTTTGTTACATAATTCTGTCCACAATGGTACTGATTTCTTTCTTTTTCCCCCTTTACTCTTCCCAATAACCTCTTCAAATTACCATGGTAACTAAAGTTTTCCCTAATAAATCATAGTTAGGATACTGCAGGTGGTGCTAATAATGAAGTAAGTATATAACTATTATAAGCGCAAATATATTACTTGCTTGAATTATATATATGTTTGCCCTAAACTATGCATTTGTCTGTCTCTAAATGTCACTTAAAGGTATAGTCCACCCAAAAGTGAAATTTCTATCATCATTTTCTCCCCCTCATGCTCCAAATCTGGGGTGCGTTTACCAAAAGCAACTATGGTCGCTATGGGAAACTATGCGAACCCCTGTATGACTCACTTTCATCTGTGGAACACAAACCCCTTTGACATGAAAAAAAAAAAGTAGTTGCAATACAGTATATCATATTTTAAATAAATAATTATACATGCAAATGAATATCATATGTAAATGAATAATATACATGACAGCACACTGGGAATAAGCAAAATTAGGCATAGGTATGCTTTAACCCAAACTCTGGTATTTTTTACAGATGTTTGGAGTTACCATAGTTACATTTTTGTTTGTTACATTTTTCATATGTAGGTGTCCAACATGTAAGAGTTCTTTGGATGTCTGACACCTACATATGGAGGATCATCTGCGTCTCCTCTGACTCAGAAACAATGGGGTCTTGTGTATTACTTCATCAAAACCGAGACCATGCTGTTTTTTTAAGGTCAAGGAGGATTAAAATCATATTAGCCAACGTACTTCGATGCTTGATTTCAGGGAGCGCAAATTGCTCTTAACAGCAGGTAAAGCCGAGCGCCCAGATTGCACACCAGGTACGACAACCCCACCTTTACAGGCCGCTGGTCTGAAACCTTCACTTATGATTACGCTTGTACACGCTTCCACACGCATAACCGTACAGCTAAACCCACACATACACCTGCTCCTATCAGCAGGCCAGTGGGGCTCTTAATGAAAAGTAGATTATACCTGTAGACAGAAGACTGCTGTACTCGTGACACATGCTTGGCAAAGGTGCTGGAAAAACAGTGTCACAGTTTTATGGATGTTTGTGGAGCTGGTTACCCATGGTCATTTACCATGAAGGTTAACCTCCAAACACATAAAATGTCTCAAAACGACTTTCTGCCGTATAGAGCTAATGCTCTCCATATGGCTGCATATGGAAGCATTATGAGGCTCTTTGTTCAACTGGATTTGCTAAATGTCTCTAATTCTTCACAGACGCAAACTAAATGTGTCTGCAGGCATTAGAGCATGTGTGATACATTCTGCAATTGGTGAAACATCCCGTGTCATTTAAACTGGCCTCCTAGCATTCTGTTGTCATGAATTCCCCACCTCAGTTACAAATTTGACTTTGTTTTCTTTTTGAAGCTGGTAGCACATTCTGATGGCTGGTAGGCCGTTGTGAAAAACTAGCTTGCTGCTGGAGCTAGTTTTAGTCCGGCCAACAGGGGGTGCTCATTCCTTGACTTGTATGAGTGCAAAAGTCTTAGTATAATGAATCGAACTTCAGAATGTAAAACGAAGCAAACTTCTGATAAAGCGATAGACCGCCACCTGTAAAAAGGAGCGTCGTTCAGATGAGGCATTAAACTGGCCACTCTGTTGTCAGTAATTCCCCACCTTAATCGTGAATTTGACCTCATTAAGCTGGTAGCACATCCTGATGGCCGCACTGAGCTTGTCAGGATGTGCTACACCTCTATTAGAGCAGCTTTATTAAGGCACAGGCTACGAATGCAGCTGTGGCATGCAGTAGGCAGAGTTCTGGTTCCTCACTAATACTAAGCAGGCCAGAGCCTGGTCAGTAAACCGGTGGGAGACCATTTGTGAAAATGTAGCTTGCTGCTGCAGCTACTTCTAGTCCAGCCAGCAGGGGGTGACCATTCCCTGGCTTGAATGGGTGCAAAAGTCTTAGTGTAATGATACAGACTTTAGACTGTGAAAAGGAGCATCCTGCAGATGAGGCATTAAACTGGCCTCCTGACATTCTGTTGTCATGAATTCCCCACCCCAATTACGAATTTGACTTTGTTTTCTTATAGAAGCTTTTAGCACATTCTGATGGCTGGTATGCCGTGAAACTAGCTTGCTGCTGGAGCTAGTTTTAGTCCAGCCAGCAGGGGGTGCTCATTCCCTGACTTGTATGGGTGCAAAAGTCTTAGTATAACGAATCGGACTTCAGAATGTCAAATGAAGCAACCTTCTGAAAAAGCGTTAGTCCGGCACCTGTAAAAAGGAGCGTCGTTCAGATGAGGCATTAAACTGGCCTTCTGACATTCTGTTGTCATTAATTCCCCACCTTAATCATGAATTTGACCTCATTGTTTAAGCTGGTAGCGCATCCTGATGGCCACTTTGAGCTTGTCAGGATGCGCTACCCCTCTATTAGAGCAGCTTTATTAAGGCACAGGCTACGAATGCAGCTGTGGCATGCAGTTGGCAGAGTCTGGTTCCTCACTAAACTAAACAAGCCACACTGGTGGAAAACCATTTGTGAAAAAGTAGCTTGCTGCTGCAGCAAGTTTTAGTCCAGCCAGCAGGGGCAGATCATTCCCTGGCTTGAATGGGTGCAAAAGTCCTAGTGTAATGACGCAGACTTTAGACTGAGAAAAGGAGCATTCTGCAGATGAGGCATTAAACTGGCCTCCTGACATTCTGTTGTCATGAATTCCCCACCTCAGTTACGAATTTGACTTTGTTTTCTTTTTGAAGCTGGTAGCACATTCTGATGGCTGGTAGGCCGTTGTGAAAAACTAGCTTGCTGCTGGAGCTAGTTTTAGTCCGGCCAGCAGGGGGTGCTCATTCCTTGACTTGTATGAGTGCAAAAGTCTTAGTATAATGAATCGGACTTCAGAATGTAAAACAAAAGCAACCTTCTGATAAAGCGTTAGACCGGCACCTGTAAAAAGGAGTGTCATTCAGATGAGGCATTAAACTGGCCTCCTGACATTCTGTTGTCATTCATTCCCCAACTTAATCATGAGTGTGACCTCATTGTTTAAGCTGGTAGCGCATCCTGATGGCCGCATTGAGCTTGTCAGGATGTGCTACACCTCTATTAGAGCAGCTTTATTAAGGCACAGGCTACAAATACAGCTATGGCATGCATTAGGCAGAGTTCTGGTTCCTCACTAATACTAAGCAGGCCAGAGCCTGGTCAGTACACCGGTGGGAGACCATTTGTGAAAATGTAGCTTGCTGCTGCAGCTACTTTTAGTCCAGCCAGCAGGGGGTGATCATTGTCTGGCTTGAATGGGTGCAAAAGTCTTAGTGTAATGACCCGGACTTTAGACTGTGAAAAGGAGCTTCCTGCAAATGAGGCTTTAAACTGGCCTCCTGACATTCTGTTGTCAGTAATTCCCCACCTTAATCGTGAATGTGACCTCATTGTTTAAGCTGGTAGCGCATCCTGATGGCCGCATTGAGCTTGTCAGGATGTGCTACACCTCTATTAGAGCAGCTTTATTAAGGTGCAGGATATGAATGCAGCTGTGGCATGCAGTAGACAGAGTCTGGTTCCTCACTAAAGCTAAGCAGGCCAGAGCCTGGTCAGTACACTGGTGGGAGACCATTTGTGAAAATGTAACTTGCTGCTGGAGCTAGTTTTATTCCTGCCATGCAGATGAGGCATTAACCTGCAAAGACTAATGAGACCTTCCTCAGTTTTCCAGCCTGCAGCTGTAGCAGTTGCTTTTTCATTCTGAAAACTTTGGATTCTGTGCACTAGCTCAAATCAGATTTAAGATTAGGAAAAAAAAATGCTAAAAATACTTTTTTGTTTTTTAGGGTGCCATAACAATTTTTAGGGGAGAAACTAATTAGGGTTGCAGCTTCATGCCAGCACTGCTTAAAACAAGAACTGCTGTTTCTTTGGAAACTGAAGAGAGACTTAAGTATTTCCTGCTGTGGGTGAAAGGCACATTGACATTCATCCTCTGATTCCCTTTGACCTCTGCACCGGCTAAGTCTCAAGCACAGATGCTCAAGCTCGACAAGACCACGACTACAGTACGCAGAGCAAGAATTATCATCTTTTATTACATCATCGCTGGAATTGATTATGACTGGTCAGTCTTTGTATAATAAGTTCTAAACTGTATAATCTTAAATTCTTTTGAAAATGTATGTTATTTATTTATATATTTTCATCAAACAATCCTGAAAAATGTATCACCGTTTCCACAGAAAATATTTAGCAGCACAACTACTGTGTTAGTGTAAATATGCAATATTTACAATATAAGATTTGAATTTTACCCACTACAAAAGTTAAATCTGATTACATAGAAAGTTATAGCTCACCTCTCCTCAATAAACCACACAACCTGAGGTGTATATATATCATGTTAACAGCAGTTATTTTAATATCACTTAAAAAAATAGTAATGCAGTTTTTATTCAAATTTTACATTTAATTATTTTTTGTTTATATTTGTACATTTTCTGTTTTCATTTTATTTTTAGTTAGTTATTATTTTAGTTAGAGTTTAGTAAGTTTGTTGTGTGTTTTTGTAATTTAAATTATTTCTAATGTCAGTTTTAGTTTTGCACATCGAGTTAAACTACAAGAAAATGAGAAATGTTATATATATATATATACAGTATATATATATATATATATATATAATTTTATTTATTTATTTTTTTTTTAAGTGAAAGTACATTTCAGGTGACTTTTTATTTTATTTTATATATGGCACAGTGAGGGATGAGTTATGTACTGAAGGTCAGTATGAGTGTTAGGAGTTAGGAGTTACACACCACTAAAAGACCTTGTAGCATTTCTAGTGTTTAGGGTGCTTTGACCTGAGGGAGATGACAGATGGAGAATGTGATCAGATGTGGTATGAACATGTCATTAATCATTAACCCCACTGAGACCCGCAGCCCAGCTGATGTTTGATCCTGATGCTCCAGCAGAGAGGCTTGAACTTCTGATTATAGTAAATCTCACATAAGCCTCAGAGAATAGAGTGACGTAAAGTTTAAGTTTGCTTGTAATATTCTTCGGTCTGTTGCCATAGTTACTTAAATCGTTCCGCAAGCACACGGATCCTGGTGTAATCAGTGACGCTGACATCACAACGGTCCAACAGGGCCAACATCCATCCGAAGCACAGAGGGTTATCCAGATGAGAAACTTCAGGTTGCTATTTCATATTTCAGTTCACAGTTATATAATTACTTTTATAGTTTTTAAAAAATATTTTGAATTTGTTTTTAGGATACCCCTAAGGATCATGTGACACTGAAGACTGGAAATGATGCTGAAAATTCACAATTTTTGTGTTTTTACTGTATTTTTGATCAAATAAATGGAGCCTTGATGAGCAAAAGAGACTTTCAAAAACATTAAAAAATCTTTTTTAACTTTAAACTTTTGTAAAAATATTTTGAATTTGTTTTTAGGATTGTTTTTAATTTTTATATTCTCTTTTTTAATTTTTAGTAATGTTGTTGTGTTTTGTCATTTTTATATTTTTTTAAGGTATGCCTGTATTGTTTTTATTAATTTTTATCTCAGTTTTACTTTTAGTTATTTTAGTACTTCAAGTGTACTTCAAGAAAAGTTGTCAGCTCGCTAAAATATAATATGTTTATTTAAATTTTTTTTCAGTTAACATTTATATTAATTTAAGCAACAAAAATGTTTTTTTTTTTTTTGCCAGGACATTATCTTTTAATTTTACAAACCTTTCCATTAACACTAAAACACAACGCAATGATGTGCAAAATTAATAAATACAGGTAAAATCTGACTATAGTATAGCAATAATTATCTTTTATTACATACTCTCTGGAATACTTCATTCTATCTGGTCAATTTGGGAAATATCTTTGTATAGTGGGTGCTAATCTGACATTCTTATATAACTTCTTATAAGGAATATGAAATTAACAAAAATTAATTAGGGAATTTTAACAATTGGATGGCTTAAGTAAATACACACTAAATAAACACTAAATATACTTATATAAATATAATATTGTGCAAAAGTATGAGATCAGTAAGAGTTTTATTTATTTTTTTATTCTATGAAAGAAATTAATACTTTTATTCAGCAAAGATGCATTAATTGATCAAAAGTGACAGTAAAGACATTTAAAATGTTACAAAAAGTTCCTGTTTCAAATAAATGATCTTTTTTTTTAAATGTATCTCAGATATTTGTTTATGTTGAGATTTCTGACCCGAAAATGTAAATTCTGTCATCATTTTCTCACCCTCTTGTTGTTCAATGAAATATTGTCACACATCCTTTTTTTTCTGTGCATTTACAAAAAAATTAGGACATAAGGTAAAACACAATTAAGGTACTGCAAGTTTCATATTCCAGGTGTCCGGAAGTCTTTTGTTTAAATTCTCCCTTCCAAAAGTGAAAGATCATTGAGGTAGTCAAACTTTCCCTTACCAAAAAGTAGTATACTTCAAGTTTATTTTATTAAGTATACTTAAGTAAAGTTCAAGTATATTTTTAAGTATACTTTATGTAGTAAGTATACAAATATCAGTGTACTAGTAGTATACTTGTCAGTGTGCTATTTCAATACTCCTTGGAACTAAATTTGCCCACTTTCTAGTATATAAAAGTATACTTTTAAGTATACTTTAATTATAACAGTAGTAAACTTTGAGTACACAACTAGTTTACACCTATGTTTTTAGTTTGTACTGCAACTATACTAAAAGTGAACTTATAGGTATACTCATAGTTTACTAATTAAATACTTGTAGCATTTTTAGTACACTTTGAAGTATAGTCTCAGTAAAGTACTAGTTTAGTAGATTTATACTGCAAGTATACTCGTAAGTTTAACTTTACATCATACTTTAAGTATACTA
>NW_015540861.1:1105025-1113309 GCF_001515605.1 Sinocyclocheilus anshuiensis | reverse complement strand
TTTTAGTTTAAAAGAAGTATACTAATAGCACACTTGAATAAACTTCTTTTTCGTAAGGGTTAGAACCTAATCAGTACAATTTCCATTTGCTGTGCATTTTTGCTCTTGTTGCCTGTCCTAAAGTGAGAGAAAAACGCTTTGCCTAAAGAAAACTTAAATATGTACCTATTCAATAACCCTCTGGGCATGCAAACAGGATCAAACAGCTGACATCCATGTTTGATGTCATTCCCAGGGTGCTGATGAGAGACTGTTCTGGTGTGGATGTGTGAAGAGAAACTCTGTGACACTTATATGCTTAAAGTGTCCTTTCTCTTTCACTCCCTCATGGATCAGTATATGCAGAGGGGAGGGTAAAGAAGATGTGATATATTTCAGCAGTCCTCCTGTGATCATTTTTCATGGCTTTTTATCACAGCATCCTGCAGATCTGGGTTGGCCTCCTGTGCTACTCCATGCACTGATCCTCCTCCTCCGGTCTCTTTCGCACACACATGCCACGCCAGCTTGCATCATGGAAAATATCCACACATCCAACTTAGATTTTTTCCATTGAAAACATCTCGCAACTGCTCTCCTACTCTAATCTCCATCCTTGAACGGTTCTGTCAGAGGGAGATCGCAGCAGACAGCCGATGATTACAGAAAAAAAAAAAAAAAACCTGACTTTTAGCCAATTATTAGAGCCCGGGTTTGGTTGCAGGCTGTTTGTTCTTGTGCAATGGTTGATCATACTATTATTTTTTTCTCTATCTATGCTCAGTGGAAAACATCGCTTCTGAACAGTGCATATATATATATATATATATATATATATATATATAATAGAAGATCATTTAGCCATTTCCATGGCAACTAAACCCTCAGTTCAAAGGTAGCTGTGGGATAAAAGTGTTTTGGGTCTTTATGAAGCAGGATAAATACTGTACTGCTACTGTACGCAGTCTGAATAACAGGGTCATGGAAATGAATGGCTGGATGGTCATTAGTGAAAATGTATTTGTGCAAAGTTGCAATCTACCTGTCTGTCTATCTATCGGCGACGTGTGTAGAAACATCTGGTGTTGTAGAAGTGTATTTGTGAGGACATGGGGACGACATGGCCAGATGCCCGAAGGCTCTGCTGGAGACTTGAACAGGGGGACAATCGCTCTAATAACTGTCGCAGCAAGCTGGCCCTCGACTCTATGAATGCACAGCGTACATTTCCTTACAGAGTTACACATATTTCTGATTATTGATTTGAGTCATTTTGAGATACTATATTGACAGCATATAAACAAAATGATGAAACTGTTCATATTCAGAGAAAGAAAGAACTATAGGACAAGCATTATGTTTATAATAAGCTCACACAGTAAAAAGGGACTGTTGAGAGGAAACATGATGCTTAAATTTGTGAGTTGGTGAGTTCTCCCAACTGTCCAAATAATTGTCCTCAGTAACACTAAAACACTAAAATTTGAATTTGTTCATTCATTGCCTTTTTTCAGTTCAAATTAATCTCAATAATTTCAATTAAAATGAATTGAATTAGCAAACAGGATGCAGAAATGAAACTGTAAATTGAAACTGAATGTAAGAAAGTACAAATAAATGAAGTGAAATTCAAAGGAATCCATATAAATAATATTTAACTTCTGTGATAAGCTAGACAGACAGACAGACAGACAGACAGATAGACAGAAAGAGAGACAGACAGACAGATAGATAGATGGATAGATAAGACCTTTAACTGTAATAGTGAAATGCACTGTGAGTCACATTGGATAAAAGCATTTGCTAATTGACAAATCATTAATCTGTTGAACTTACTTGTCCTTGTTTAGCGTGATTCTGTTGATCCATTTTTAATTACACTACCACATACTCTACATAACCGCATCTTCATATTAGTGTCTCCTGCTGCTCCTTGTCTGACATTGTCACTGCAAGCCTTGTAAACAAATGACAATATAAATTACTCTCATTACCGCAGTCAGTGGCACATAACGGAAACCTGGAGAGATGCCACCACCCCACATCGGAACGACAAATCTGTGCAGAGGGCAATCCACATCTCCTCTTGTTTAGACAGGCCAAATATAACCCTGGCTCCCTCATCCTCTCCATCACTCTACACTTCTGTCCTAAATCATCAGGTGTACTTGGCTCCAGACCCCAGCGTGCAGACTTTAAATGTTGGGTAAGTGTGCATGAGAGCTTTAATAACGCATGCTAGCTTGATTTATGACAAAAGAAAGCTAAAACCATCTGTAAGTTTACTGAATCATCAGTCAGCAGTGGCAAAGTTTAGAAGCCTATTAGTATGTAGAAAAAAAAGGATTAGTATAATCAAAAAGATCCATATAATGAAGTTTCAAAAAACGAAATATTTCCCATAGCAAACTTCAACCCTTTTGTAATAAATATTCTGTATTATTACATTTTCTAAAGACAATGTGAGTGGTGCTCGTTTGTGCAAATCTCACCACAATGCTATTGAGTGATTACCATTCGCACCATTGGGAAATGCAGCTCCAGGTCATATTTCAGCACAAAAACAAGAAACTTTAGTCTTTTGCTTATATTATTGACGGTCAATGTAAAAGACTTCCCTGCAAGCTCGACTGATTGGTGGAATTTTCTGTATAGCATCATTTTCACTACAAATTCAGCTTTTAAAAAAAAATAATATATATATATATATATATATATATATATATACATATATATAATTTGAAATAATGTGAATGGGTGGCTTGAATGGGATTTAAGTTATTAAAAATCCATTTCTGAACATTGTTTTTATTTACAAACTGTTGCACTTTGTGAAGTCAGTGGAAGTCACATGGTCTGTCACCTGTCGGCAGACAAAATGTCACAGATGAGATGTTAATATTACAGTGACTGATTTCACTGTTCTATACATAATTTCAGCTCCACATTTAGCATGATTATTAAAAATAAAGTATGGAAAAATTCAGCATCCTGAGCAATTTTGATTCATGCATTGATAATAGTTCATCTTGTTCATGATATGATGTATTATGCACACTGCAATTTACATACACTTTCCTTTGCATAATGTTCATTTTTAGCAGAAAGAAAAATTATTTGTGGTTGAACTGAATGATGAATGATGTTTTATTTTAGCAGAAAGAAAAATTATTTGTGGTTGAACTGAATGATGAATGATGTTTTATTTTTACCAGCATTTTGCGGTCATTTGTGATCAGATATTCAAAAGCTACACGGCCACATGAAATCAACTGTACAGTTCAGCTGAATTGAATCAATACTGACTTAAGCTAAACATCAACACTATGTTGTACCCTGTTTTCTGTAGAGCTGCTTATAGCTGAACTGAAATTATTTCATAATTTATGATCTTTACCGTTATTGAACTGGACTGAATTAACACTGAACTGACTTGAGCTGAATAATGGCACTATTTGTTTGCTAGAGCTGCTTTACAGCAAAATTGGGATTTATCTCATATTTGATGAAGTTTGCATCAGTAATTCTGTTATTTTCCTGTTTAATACTATGAAGCTGCTTTGAAACAATCTGTACTGAAAAAAAGGTCCAAAATCTGTCACTGGGGCGGTACCTTATTTATTCCTAAAGAGTGCATTTTATTACCTTAAAAGTACCTAAATGGTGCATTTTTGTATATTTTGAAAAGGTACCACCCCAGTAATAGCTTTTGGACCTTTTTTTATATATAAACTACTATATAAATAAAGGTGACTTGACTTAAAGTTAGAGTATTCAGTAGGAACAACTGGCATCAAACTATAAAATATATAAACATAACAAGCACTAATAATGATTAATATGCATTAGGACAATGTAAAGACAGCAGATGGACTTCTTTCTATATTATGTGCACATAGAGGTCATCCTGTGAGCGTTTGGGGAAGGTAGAAGGGACTGATTCATCGGCTCTGGCTTGTCCTCTCTGCTCTTTGCGGCCTGTTAGGAGATCATGGGAGAGTTATGATGTCACCTCCAGCACACTTTAATGGGGGGTCTCAGGGCCACCAAATTGAGCTGTCAGACTGTCGCCCTACTCACAAGAACAACCTCAGGAAATCTGTGAGGGAGGGGGAGAAGAGTCAAACTTCAAAATTCATAATAATCGTAATTATGAGCAGAGATGGGCACATATACATCAAAACATATTTTGTTACAAATTACAAATACTTGCTCATCAAATGTATTTAATTAAAATTAATTTCTCACAACAATATTTTGCATTTAATTAAAATACAAGTAATTTATCATTTGAAATAACAAAAATACAAACAGTATTTACAAGAAATCATTTGAAGTGCAAGAGACAGTGCCATTACATTTAGTAATACTGGAGTTAGATACACACTTAAGAGAAAGATAAGTGCTTTCCCCTCATTAAACAACTTATAAACAGCATATTCATTAACCTTAATACTAGACAATATATATATATATATATATATTGACTCTTACATTTTATAAAGAATATCTCTTTGGATTTGAGACTTTAGTCTTTGCAACTTTACAGATCTTCTTTATGCACCAAGAGCTTGTAACACTCCAAAGAGAAAGGAAAAATTGAAATCGCATCACATGACCCCTTTAAGCCGTTCTGCGAAACTGTATTGTCATACCGCCTAGTCCTACTCAAGAGGATGCTTCAAGCTATTTCACTGTCAACAGTAAAGATTAACTCCTGAAAATGCTGATATTTAGCTGTTAAAGGGCTCTGTGTAGAATTCAGAAACCCTTGTTATTAGCGACACCGATGGCCGTTAAGTGAGCTGTGGCCAGCAACTTATTGTTATGAAATTTTCCCTTCCTTCACATAAAAATTAGTCTACAGGCTTCATCTAATTTTTAAAGTTTTGTTACATGCTGTTCACACATTGGCAATAAAAAGTGAAATACTTGAAAATTATTTCATTAACCCCCTTTAAAAATTTTATTTTGTCCATAGAAACAAGTAGCTTACTTTAGCTAGCAAGCTAACATCACTTGTCAGCTAGTAAGCAAAGTAGTAGAGCAGCACAGCTTTTCCTTCTGTCTTGTAATAATATTCAGTGAGCAATATCTGATAGTATATATTTTAGTAAATATTTAGCCAGTTTGCACAGAGCACCAAAACAGCTTCTTTTTTCCAGTTTGAAGTTTGAACCATGGATGAATTAAAGGGATAGTTCATCCAAAAATGGAAATTCTGTCATTAATTATACCCTCATGTCGTTTCACACCCGTAAGACTTGCGTCGCTTCATAAAATTGGCGTTAAACCACTGGAGTCACATGGATTACTTAATGATGTCTTTCCTACTGTTCTGGGGCCGGTTGCACCAGCTGTATGTAAGTTACAACTTAGCCTAGTTTTGACGTAAATGGGCACTAAGTTACAGCTTACGCACTACTAAATATTTTTTCGTTGCACCATTACACTTAGTTTAAGTGTAACTCTACGTATAAACTAGGGCTGTCAATCGATTAAAATTTTTAATCTAATCTCCTCCTTCACCACGTCCTCTTCCCCTCCCTCCTCCTTCACCACATCCTCTTCCTTCACCACGTCCTCTTCCTCTTCCTCTCCCTTCTCCTCCTACTCCTCCTCTCCTCTCCTCTCCTCCCCTTCCTCTTCCTCTTCGACCTATTCCTTCATTTCTCTGTGGATCCATTGTTCCAAAGCTCAGTGAACTGATTCGGGCCCTTTTATCTATTTATTGAAGGATCTGATTGATGTCTGTTCAATTTTGACTCTTACGGCGTTATGGTTTGGAAATTTTAGTTCAAAAGCCTAGTTATAGTGTTTTAGCAATCGAGAAAAACTGTAATATAACGGACTCACGCGTGCTTACTGTACGACTCCTGTAAACCACCGCAATCGTCTTTACCTTGATTGTAGTCTTCATCTATCAAAACTTTACTAGCGAGACTGGTTATCCAGTCGAGAAAACGTAGTTTGCATCTCATCTGACTATACAGCGGTGGGATGTGTTGACATTCCGTTCAGTCTGTACTTCACACAGCGCGACGTGTGAGGGCTCCCGCTCTTCAGAGACAGAATATGACAGAGCTCGTGTTTTAAAGCGAAACACACTGCAATTAATAATTCACTTAAAACGCAACGCGAGTCTGTTCTCTCTGAATCTCTGATGTAATCAGCCTGGTTTCCTTTATATTAGCACTGTTTTGGATGGATTGTTTGAATGCATTCGCTTACTGGATCATTGGACTGAAAACTTTCCCGGAGTTTAGGGCTTAAAATGATCTAATGGCAAGCAGAGAAGCAAAATTGGGTTAAAGGGTTAGAATAGAAATTGTGCTTTAGTAATTTTGCGTTAATTGCGTTAAATTATTTAAAATTGATTGTAAAATTAAACACATGCGTTAACGCGTTAATGATGACAGCCCTAGTATAAACTAAATATTTACGGAAGCGTCTGGTCAGGAGTAACGGTTGGAAAAAAATAGCAGACTGAGTGAACTGCATCAATATGCTCTTCTTTTACCCGACAACCTGCAATCCTTTAGGCATATATGATATTAAGAGAGAGAACAATATGTGAATAAACGTACTTTGTTTATTTTTTAGCGCGTCTTCAACACCCCATCTGCAGTGCGCCTCTGTGCGCTTTGGTCCGTGTTGCGCATGCCAGATGATATAATAAATAAATGGCATTTCTTATGTTTTTTTTTCTTTCAGTATTTATTGATCCTTATTTCATTAAATTAGCCTACAGTTTCTGAATGTTACTTACATATAAAATAGCTTACATATAGACTAATGTTATTAATGTATCGTTTTTAATGGAAACTTGTTTTTCCATAAGTATACGTGAGGCAAAAGAAGTTAGAATGAAAGATAAAATAAAATTCATAGCATTTAAACAAGTTTTGCTCGCGTATTTGAAAGTTTCAATTGGATGATTTAGGGTAAACATCATATTATGCGACTACGCATTACTTTACGGAGAGTTTACGAACTACTACCTACGTCCTGCCTTAATTTAGTTACAAACTAGCTAGTGGTTACTAAGCCTCTAGTGTGGACTTAACGTTCTAATTTAAGTAAGAACTTACGAATGGCTGGTGCAACCCTACCCTGGACCTTGAATGTGTAAGTTGCGTTGCTGCCTATGGGGGGACAGAAAGCTCTCGGATTTCATCAAAAATATCTTCATTTATGTTCCGAAGATGAACAAAGGTCTTACAGGAGTGGAACAACATGAGGGTGAGTAATCAACAACAGAATTTAAATTTTTGGGTGAACTAACCCTTTAAGACTCCGCCTATGGATCCAACAGGATGTTATATGATTCACTTGCATCTAAACTGTGATAGGCTGTAGTTGGCAGTACTATTAACACAGGTGAAGAAAGATATTGTATTATCTGAGAATAACATGACCTACTTGATTAAGTATTTTAAGTATTTCAAATACAAAATACGGTCTTTCAAAGTATTTAATTACAAATTACATTAGATTTTTTTTGAAAGCATAATACAAATTACACGATACAATACTCAAAAGTATTAAATACGTATATTAAATACATTTAATTAAAATACTGCCCAGTTCTGATTATGAGATTGTGTCACACACACACATCTGCACACATTGGAGAGGAGAATTTTCACTATGTCTTTTTCTTGTGGACCTGAGCACTTAGTAAAGAACTGGTAAACCTGATTCAGTCTGTCAGAGTATTTCATTCTGTTCTTTAAAGATATTATTAATGGTTTAAATATTTGATTATGCATTTGGGTCTGAGCATAAAGATGACAGCCAAAACACCCGGATTGCTCTGAAATGAAAAAGAAAAAGATAATATTTTCCTTTAGTCAGACTTTGAAGATATTATACACAAACTAATCCTCTCCTTCTTGGCAAACAAATGAGTATTATGCCATCCCAGTGTCCCTCAACTCTACATCTAATGAGTTTTTCATGAGCGATACATTTACAATTCAAGCAAATGTTTTAAACATACAAAACCCAATGTTGAAATATGAAACAATGTTTGAAACGGCCTGTAACAAATTTGAGAATGAACAGACTAATAGGTGAATCTCACAAAACTGTCAAGCATTTTCTCAGAAGCATCACAAGTAGATCATAGAAAGCATTGGCGCTGTAGAGAAATGCAGCCCAGGTCATATTTTAGAACAGAAAGAAAATTAAGCCTTTTAAAATGAGTATTATACACTGAACAAAATTATAAACGCAACACTTTTGTTTTTGCCCCCATTTTTCATGAGCTGAACTCAAAGATCTAAGACTTTTTCTATGTACA
>NW_015540861.1:1104468-1104945 GCF_001515605.1 Sinocyclocheilus anshuiensis | reverse complement strand
TTCAGTGTAATTTCTTGCACTATGAAATAATTAAATAATTTTTATTCAATTATGATAAATTACACTCCCCCAAATCCCACATTTCCAAAGTCATAATTGCAATAAAAAATAATAATAAATAAATATTAATTATTATGATAATATTGATGAATATATAATATGATAATAAAATAATATATAACAGATATATATTAAAATAATATATAAGTAAATACAAATTATTTTAAAAATATTTAAAAGTTTTACAGTAATTGCGGTACAAAATTACTGTATTTTAGTAATGAACATTTAATGAGAATCACTATTGAGAATAATGGGCAATCAATCAATCAAATAAATAAATGAATCTAGGCACATTACTAGAAATTTGTATAAAAAAGAAAGAAAGAAAGAAAGAAAGAAAGAAAGAGAAAGAAAGAAAGGCAGAAAAACAAAGAAAGAAAGAAAGAAAGAAAGAAAGAAAGAAAGAAAGAAAGA
>NW_015540861.1:1100490-1104435 GCF_001515605.1 Sinocyclocheilus anshuiensis | reverse complement strand
AAAAAAAAAACACCCCCCCCCACACACACACACACACACACACACACACACACCAACAGGAAAGTAAGAGGGAGACCTGGACTGGGACTGGGACATGACCTAGGACAAACTCAAACTTATACTGTATGTGGGGTTTAAACACACTACTATCTATGCCACAGCTCCGACCTGGCCATTTTTCAAGAGGTTCACCCCAATATGTCAAAATTTCTTTCAACTATACCATGCTAAATATTTTACAGACTGCAATATCAACATCAGTGAATCTGTGTCTTAAAATGACACACATCCATCATAGTTCAATATCAGAGAAATGAGGTTCCCTCTGGTGAAATATTCTGACCTGCACTGTTTTAGGATTTTCCGGTGGCAACCTAAATTGCACAGTTTAATTTTACCGCCTTGTGTCTATGTAAAGATATGAAAGGCCCCCTGGTGCAGTGTGAAGTTCAATTTTAGCTGTGCACGTAAGCAGAGCCATGCAAAGACATCTGAGACAGACACCGTTTTACTGAGTATATAGGTCATTTAGCATGGGAACTAATGTTCGTGGGGAACCTCCATCCCTTCAAGGTGTTCTTGAACCCTTAACACGCCTCTAAACGATCTCTTCGATGTTGGGAATTAGCTAGCCACATTTACTTTAAATCGGTGCCTGCTGTTTTATTTATCGTTTGAATTCTGGCCGCTTTATGGGTAAGTAAGTTGAAGTGAAGTCCGAGGGATTGTTCTCAGTTGTCGGATTTCTTAAGATGCATCGAAGACCTCTAGTCACTACAAAAAAAATGCCAACTTTAGAAAAACAACATCTTCTCTGCTTCATTGTGATTTCCATGGATACAATCAATGGTCTAAGATAAAAAAAAATAAAAAATGTGGAGCATGAGATCTCTTTGTTTTGTTCCCTCTCTCTCCTCAGTCCTGCACCGTCTTCATGGCAGATGATGAGATGGGGCGGCAGTGAAAGCCCCTCTGACGCAGGCTGGAGATCGTTACCCAGGTTCCCCAGCAGTGCTGGTAGCCTACTTTGCACAATACAGGTCAATGCAAGTCGTTCTCTCTGTGGCAAAGCAATACGCCCTCACATTCAGGGTTTTATAACTTGCACAGAGCACACATCTACTGTACAGCCCTTACTGATCACTAAACGCTTAGAATATTTACATGCAAGTAGCCGGGATGAATCTTTGCTTATAGCTCTGACACTAAACAGCCATACAGCTAAACTAAAGAACCGCATTACTCGGCGTAAGAATTGTTCATTTTAATTATTAATGAATTCAACTATTTAATGAACATCTTTGACTTTTATCATCATTTATAGAAGCAATAAACCACCTGAGACCTTGCATTACTGTAATTTAGCCATTATTTCAAGGTATGTGCTTTATGTTATACCTTGTGTAAAAACACCAATTACTTTTGGTGAAATCACACTAATGCAGCAGCCTTCAGTGGTTACATATCAGTCATTTTTCGTTTCTGTCTGGACGTTGTAAAGGGTTGAGTGGGGTAAGAAGAGCTAGTTTTAACTTACGTTGTTTTGCTCAGGCGAGGAGGAGAAAGTAGACTGAGGTAAAACTAATTCACCTAATTATATTTCAGAATGTCCCCTATCAAATTAAATGATAAGGATCTAAATGACAGGTCCAGAGAAATGTGACTTCTTGAAATAGTCCAACACCTCAGCTTGCCCCGAAGCATCTGGCTCACTTGCCACCACTGTTCTGTAAAAAAAATAAAAATAAAAAATTAATATAATTTGTATCAGAAAGTTTATAATGTTTATAATGAAAATATGAATAAAATTAAATATCATAATATATATATATATATATATATATATATATATGTCCTATAAAATGGCATAATTGGAATTTTACTTGTACAACAGTTGTTTACTTGCAGATAGCTCCTAAATAAATGGTCGCATAAGCAAAAATTGTCCCTATAAATAAAATTATATATATGCATTATACCGTTCAGATGTTTGGAGACATTAATATTTTAATTTAATTTTAGTTAGCAAGGATGCATTACATTGATCAAAAGCTAAAAATATAGCTACAAGCTATAGAGTAATTTATAAGATTTTATTTAAAATAAATGGTGTTTCTATTCTTCAAATAAAAAAATTAAATAAAATAAAATAAAACGTTATCAGGTTCAACAAAAATATTAAGCATGGCAGAGACCTTTGGAGGGGCAGTTGTATTGATAGCAGCAAATGCCGTGACGCAGTTTTGAAAAAGAAACACAGAACATAAAAGACAATTTTAAGTTTAAAAGTTAAATAATTTTTTTTCTTTGCACCTCTTAATTAGTCTGGAATTGGAAACTGAATTACAGTGGGTACGGAAAGTATTCAGACCCCCTTCAACCTGACAGAACTGGAGAGGATCTGCAAGGAGGAATGGCAGAGGATCCCCAAATCCAGGTGTGAAAAACTTGTTGCATCTTTCCCAAAAAGACTCATGGCTGTATTAGATCAAAAGGGTGCTTCTACTAAATACTGAGCAAAGGGTCTGAATACTTAGGACCATGTGATATTTCAATTTTTCTTTTTTAATACATCTGCAAAAATGTCAACGATTCTGTGTTTTTCTGTCAATATGGGGTGCTGTGTGTACATTAATGAGGAAAAAAAATTAACTTAAATGATTTTAGCAAATGGCTGCAATATAACAAAGAGTGAAAAATTTAAGGGGGTCTGAATACTTTCCGTACCCACTGTATATTATTATTATTATTATGATTATTATTATTATTGAGTTTACAGGGTATGATGGTTTTGCTGTTGTAGAAAAAAAATATTTCTGTCTAATTTAAAATAGAATTCTATTCTAATCCTCTTCTGAATTTATTCATTTTTTGAATGATAATAATAATAATAACAGGACTGATAAGTATAATTCGGAGGATGAGAAAATCAGCATAAGCCTGTTTTACCAGTGTTGTGATAATTATTTTTAAGGCACTCTACATTTTTTTAAATAAATACTGTAATAATAATAGCTCAAAGTATTAATAGTTTAATAGTTTCAAGACCTCTTGACGCCTTTTAAACTTTTCCCAATCAAACAGCAAGAACATAAGAGAACAGGCACCTTTGTTTATATTACTGTGTGTAGAACAATGTTAGCTACATTTTTAATATTTAATAAATATTCAATTTTAATCAAATGTAAATTCGTCCCCCGCACTTTATTCGGGCAGGTGTGTTCACGTAGATGTTTCTAGATTTAAATTAAGAGACAGTATCGATAGTCTATGCATGAGGAGATGAGGATGAGGAGATGTGAATATCAGGAGCGCTGAACTCTCATGCAGTGCATTTTTCATTCATACTCGAAGCCGGAGGGCGCTTTCGCACAGAAAGTCCAAAACGGACTCAGAGAAGTAATAACTTATGACGCGCAGGAAATCCCTAATATGAACAAAAGCATCCGGCAAACGCTGTAGCTGAGGTGAATAAAAAGGAGAAACGTTCCCTTTCATGGGAACTTCGAACTGCGTCCTCTAGGGGTCGCTATGGGGAACGCCTCGTCGTGACCTGTGTCTGAAGCATACATTGAAAAAACACCAACAACACGTTGGCCGGTGACAGCCATGACATCACTACCGGTGCGACTATAGTATAAATAGGCACCGGGAGAACACATCATCCTCTTCTTCGTCTTCATTGACTGTTTTGTTTGAAGCGTGCATTTCTGTGGTAAGAGCGATCTCTATTCATATCATTATGGCGAGCACTAGCAAAGCGTTTAGAGGATGTGTGCATCCGTGTTGTCGTTGTTTAACATCTGATGACACACACGATCTATGCGTTATTTGTTTGGGCGAAGAGCATGCATGTGATGTCTCCGAGGGGGCAATCGGCGTGCACCGTGAGCGTTTTTTCAAGGAAAAAGCTCCGCTCTCGTTTGTCTCTCTTTTCGAGGAAAG
>NW_015540861.1:1096297-1100207 GCF_001515605.1 Sinocyclocheilus anshuiensis | reverse complement strand
GAGGTTAGGTGGGAATTTCCTGCATTACAGTCTCCTATGCTGGACCTATGATGTTTGGTTGGTTCTACGGCTTCATAGTGACGACCTTACTGATGGTCCGGACCAGAGGCTTCTTCGGACGGGGCTCCGCCACGGGAACCATGGTGTGTGATTACGATCCATTTCTAAACATATATATATATATATATGTGTGTGAGTGTGTATTTAATGCGCTGGTGGTTGTGTATAATCCTTCTGCTAGTAACGTTTTGGGATGCACCATTTCCATCTATGGGCTGCTCTTTCAGAGTGCCACGAGAACCCCTCAGAACGGTATTTTTTTAAAATCCATGTTATGGTAAGTGTGCACGTGAAGTCTTTGTACACTTTCTAAAATCCACACTGTGGTAAGTTCGCACGCTAGTACTCTGCGTTATTTTCTAAAATCCTGTATGGTAAGAGCTACGCGCAGCAGCCTCGTCATTTGTTGAAATAAATATAAAAAATACAGCGTGTTCGTGTCTGCTGAATATGACCCACAATCTCTGATTCTGTTTTTACAGTGACAACAATTATACTTCGTCACTGAAACGTTTCCAACAAAGAAATGGATGGACTTGTCAGCCTGTTGAACACATACTTTTATCTGGATATTCTACCATATGATGGCTGAAGCAGCAGCGAGTGCCCGGCGTGAGACAGTTTTCACCGTAATCAAATCAACATTGTAAACTAAATTCTACAAAACCTAAGTGAAAAAACTTAGCTTCTCTTCCCTGCAAATGATACAATGAAGAATGTGAATATTTAACTTCAAGGCAAAAACAAAACAAAAGATAAACAGGTATCAGTATTAATTTCAGCATTTGTAGCAGAGGGTGATCCTCCCAGAATGGCGGCAGCGCCCCAGCATGCAACGCGGCGTGATGTATCTTCACATTCTCTATAGGGCACTTTGGGCGTCAAGGGGAAAAGGGGCAGGTGCTCAAGCACCCACCACACCCCCTCTCCCCTGCACGTGCCTGAAGCAGCGCTATTGTTTTCAACATTGTTAATAATACGATTTTTTTCTTAAGCAGCAAATCGACATATTAGAATGATTTCTGAAAGATCACGTGACACTGAAGACTGGAATAATGATGCTGAACATTAAGCATTGACTAACAGGATTAAATTACATTTTAAATATATTTAAATTGAAAACAGCTATTAATTATAATCATATAAATTGTAATAATTCTTCACAATATTAGTATTTTTTACTGTATTTTTTATTTTTTTTAAAATGCAGCCTTGGTGAGCACAAGAGACATTTCAAAATCAATTAAAAAACCCTAATGATTTCAAACTTTTGAATGGTAGTGTATATACACTGTAACTGTCAGAAAATAACAAATTAATGTTGGTGAGAGTAAATTATTTAGGCATTTTTCAGCCAGGCCTAATGACTGAATTACATCATCCTATCCTTTTAAACACATGGCCTCTATCCAAAACCCAACCCTAAAAAAAGACAGCTAAATGACAAGAATGTGTCAGCCAACCTGATGTCAACAATGTGCTAAAAAAAAAAAAAAAAAAAAAATTGAAGGTGGGAGAGAGCGCTGTACATTCACTCCCCCCACCTACAATCCCTGCCAGTACGAGACTCAAACCCGCAACCTTTGGGTTACAAGTCCGACTCTCTAACCATTAGGCCACGACTTCCAACTAAATGATTAACAGACAGTAAGCGTTGATTGGCTAAAAAAGGATATGCTCTTCCCATATGCTTTTTAGCTGTTTACAGAGCCAGCGACAGGTGTGATTTCTCAAGACACCTATTTCAGTGATATCTGTCATGTAGTTGGGACATTTCATACGTGGCATTTAAAAAAAATACAAATACAAATACAAATAATAATTATAATAAAAATAATGTATAGCATCTTTATTTGATTTAAATTGAATGCCTTTTATTTTTGGTCAAATCAGTATCTTTCTGTCTTCCTGTCTAAGCTGGACACTGATCCTTGTAAACATACTCTATCTCTGGCCACATGCTCTTTTGATCCTGAGCGTAATCCAAACTTCTTTACAGACTATCTGTAATATAAGTCCAGGTTTTATTAAGAACCAAAAATCTCCTTCAGTCATAATTCTGTGCTGCTATGAGTGCCACTTATGAAAAAAAAAAAATTTAGAACCATCAACCACCCACTTACTCTGTTCAGCTCCATTAGCCACATCCTCAATATGCTGCTGCTGAAGTCTCATAGATCTGCGTTCCCATGCTAGCACGCTCACAGCATATATTTTAAAGGAATAGTTCACTCAGAAATGAACATTCTGTCAGTATTTACTCACCCTCATGTTGTTCCAGATCTGTATGATGTTATTGTTTCTGGAACATGAAAGAGGGATTTTTCAAGAATTTTCATGTGGCTCTTTTCCAGACAATGACAGTTCATGGATCTTTTGTGTTCTACAGGGCGAAAAAACTGTTTGAAGGTCATACCAAGGAGGATAACTATAACTATAAAATTTTAATAATCATTCTCATTCTATGAAACATCGACAGCCAATCAGAATCCACCTGACTTTAATATGGAGGCTTGTATCCACCACAGGATAGGAAAATAAAAAAGCATAATTGTAACCTTTTTTCCAAAAACTTTTGAGTTTATATATCACAATTCTATCTTGTTTTCTTCCAATTCTGATTCAAAACTGTGAGATATAAACTGAGAATAATGAGATAAAACATTGTACTTACTTTTTTTTTATTCTGTGGTGGAAACAAAAAAAATTGAATTCTGGATTTAAAAAAAAAAGTGAGAATTGCAAGATTTAAAGTCAGATTTTTGAGGGGAAAAAAGTGAGAATTGCAAGATATAAACTCAGAATTGCGAGAAAAAAAGTCAGAATTTTCAGATTACAAGTCGCATTTTTTTCAGAAATAGGCTTCATAGCTTGTGAAAACGGGGAAACTACATAACTGCATCATGCACTTATAATAAACAGAATGATATCATCAGCTGGTGTGGACTCTAATATATCGTTATGGTTATCCTTATAGTTATCAGTCTTTGTGAGAACAGGCCTTTAAAACAACATGAGGCTGAATAAATGAAATAACTTTAATTTCTGGTGTACTATTCCTTTAAAGAAACTCTGATACTGAAGACTGACTTGTTCACATTCGTGTGGCTGCACGAACCAATGGTGCTTCAACCCGACAAAAGTGGAGGAGCCGACCTCTATATAAGTCAGCTCTGAGCGCCATTTCGTCAGAATTTTTCTCCTTCAGCAACGAAGATCATCTCCTCGCTGACTCTGCAAGCAAGTAGCCAAAGAGTGCATCGCCTGTCTGGGCAGCGCCCACGCAGAGGCTGCGCTCACTGATATGGCATGCTCTCACTGTGAGAGTATGAGTCTCGCCCTACTCCGCTTGTGGATTGCCTTTTTTAATGAAGGCGGTCCTCTCAGCTCTGCTCTACCATTTCTTCTTTCCCCTAGGAGAAAGAAACGAGCAGAGGGATTTTAACCAATTTACAAGAGCTGTTGGATAAGGGGCGCAGCCCTTCCATGCTCAAAGTGTATGTGGCAGCCACCGCAGCAAATCATTCTCTCGTGGCTGGCCAGTCAGTCGGCAGAAATTACTTAGTCATTAAATTTCTGAGGGGAGCTCGGATATTGAATCCACCTCATCCTCATACTGTTACGACATGGGCCTTATCTATAGTCCTCAGGGCCCTATGGGGCACTCCCTTTGAGTCACTTCAAGTCGCTCGCAGACCACCTTGCTTCAGTGTTGTTATTCAGACTTTGGTACAGGACAACGATGCTCATGTTCTCTAGTCCAAAGTACAAACACTGCTTGCAAAAGGGGCCGTGGAAATGGTTCCTCTAGTGAACAGCAAGTCAGGTTTTTGCAGACCCATTCTCGATC
>NW_015540861.1:1061954-1096287 GCF_001515605.1 Sinocyclocheilus anshuiensis | reverse complement strand
AACCGCTCGCTTTTGAGACGAGACGTTAACTTTGAAACAGATCCTCATGCAAGTATGTCCTGAGGACTCGTTTCTGTCAGTGGATCTGAAAGATGCTTACTTTCACATCCAGATAGCCCCCCATCACAGATCATTCTTGAGATTCGCATTCAAGGGAGTGGCCTATAAGTACACAGTCCTGCCATTTGGACTGTCCCTGGCCCCACAGCCTTTTACAAAGTGCATAGACGTAGCTCTTTTCCCTCTGAGACAGATAGTTCGAAGTAATTACATGCATAATGCATGATCAAAGCCTAATGTTTACATATTTAGAGTTGTGCAATGGAATGATATTTGATTATAAGTCCTTTATCATAATTTTTGAGGTTTCCCGAGTTGATTAAGCTGCTATCGGCAGCCCCTTGGTCGATACCACTGAGGTAGATACCACTACCTTCGCAAGCGAAGGGCATGATTTGGCATCCCTGGCCAGAGCTGTGGAACCTTCATCTGGGATGGGAGTCTTTGCAGCTCCCCGCAAGTGTAACTAATACCATTTTGGAGGCTAGAGCTCTGTCTACAAGACGTCTTTATGCCCTTAAATGGTCAGTCTTCTCTGACTGGTATGCAGCATGGAATGAGTACCTGTCCTGTGACGTGTCTCATGTGCTAACTTCTACAAGAGCTGCTGGATATATTGGCACACCCCTTCCACGCTCAAAGTGTATGTGGCAGCCACCGCTGCAAATCATTTTCTCGTGGTTGTCCAGTTGGTCAGCAGAAACAACTTAGTCATTAAGTTTTTTAGGGGAACTCAGAGATTAAATTCATTACATCGTCATACTGTGCCGACGTGGGACTTATCTATAGTCCTCATGGCCCTACGGGGCCCTCCCTTTGCGCCACTTCAGTCGGCTGACTTGCAGCCCCTGTCGTTTAAGACCACCCTCCTTTTGGCTTTAGCATCGGTCAAACGAGCGGGTGACCTGCAAGAACTGTCAGTCAGTGCTTTCAGTCTTGAGGTTGGGCCTAACGACTGTAGAGTCATCCTCAAACCGAGACATGGCTATGTGCCGAAAGTGCTCTCCACTCCGTTTAGAGCACAAGTCATCGCCCTTCTAGCACTTCCCAATCCATATGGTGAGCAGGGTCCCAATCCACTCAGCCTGGTGCGGGTTCTTAGAGTGTATGTCGAGCGCTCTGGCCTGTTTAGACACTCAGAGCAGCTCTTTGCAGAGATAGGATAGTGTCTCTATCTCGCTGGATAGTGGATGCTATAGCCTTGGCTTTTTTTATCCAGCGGGATTTCTATTAGTGATTTTTGTGCGACCATCAGCTGGTCGTGGCCATCTACCTTCACCAGGTTTTATAACTTGGACGTCCCTGCCCTGCAGGCACGGATTTTGTTCACTTAATTCCCTTTGTAAGTGGAGAGGGTTATGTTATGTAGTCCTCAGCCTAAGCGGCTTCGGTCTCATTATTGGCTCATGCTTACAAGAGCCCTCAGTATGAGTGCTCCGGGGACTAGCTTATAGCACTGCGCTATTGGAATCGTTCCCCATAAGCATGTCAACGCAACGAGAGAGACCGTTCGAAAGGGAATGCTCCAGTTACTAATGTAACCTCGGTACCCTGAGTTAAGGGAATGATCGTTTCGTAGGCTGCCATGCTTTAAGGCTGCATGCGAATTGATGACTGTTGCTTCAGTTGAAAGATTCTGATGAAATGGCGCTCAGAGCCGATTTATGTTGGCTCCTCGCCTTTTGGCTGGTTAAAGCGCCATTGGTTCATGCAGCTACACGAACGTGAACAAATCAGGCTTCAGTATCAGAGTAAACAGGAGTTTACCCATAAGCGTGTCAACGCAACACTGGTTCCCTTATCTCAGGGAACCGAGGTTATGTTAGTAACCGGAACGTGAATCCTATTTAAAGCAGCACAGGTGAGGGGCTCATGGTTTGTCAGATTATGGGTTTTTTTTGTTTTGTTTTTTCATTTCATTTATGCTCACCTGCAAGATCACCTGAGAATCTTAGCTTAGTCTGAGTGACATCCGATAAATGTACAAATTTACATTAGCTGTATTCCTCAGCGGTTGTCATTCTTATGCCCCGATGTCACGCTGTCAGGGAACTGTTAGCTCGCAAGACCTTGTGTTACTCACATGTTTATGGGAGTGTGGTGTAAAGGAATATTTGCAGTTAAATAAATATATTTTAAAAGTCTAAATTAAGTTTTGTTAATCACCTGTACACACTCATCATATGTCTACCTCTCATCTGATGGTAATAAAGCGCTTAATTTAGTACAGCTCATTAGCAACGCACAACAGACAACCCTGAAATGTCTCCTTCCTACACACGGCTCTCGCATTGTCTTTTGTCTTTTTAATTGGTGCTAAGTGAAATCTCGTTGACATGAATTGTGTTTTCAGAATCTTGTCAGAGAAATGAAGCATTTTCTGTTCCATTTGCAGAAAGACAGATTGGCCCAAAGATCTCATGATGGAAACAGGCCCTGAGATTTGAAAGTGTTAGGAAACCTTTTCCTGTCAGCTGATGGCATGATGCTTATGAACAGATGGAGCGATCTGAATCAACAAAAATATGTATGTGCAATTAATTTTGGGTTCAATATTGCTTTAAATGAGGCTTGCCATTAAAATATGATTATTATAATACTTCATTTTGACATTTTCTGAATATTTTGCTTATGCAAAAGTGGCCTACATGATGTCAGGGTGTTCTGGGTAGCTGCTAGGTGCTACAACCTCAAATGATATGCTGCTAGTATAGAATGATGACTTATGACCTTCAATGTAAATTTATGTTGTTGTTTTTTTCTCCCCCCATTTCAGTTACGTTTTAAATGCAGTCACTGAAGGCAAGACACTACAGGCAAAACTTTGTTTTTCATGCAGATAAATTTTGAGATTTTAGATTGTTTGTCTTTTCATAAAATCTTGTTTCAGACTAGTGGAAAGAATACATTCAAAATACACTTAATACACTTTATCTATTTGCAACTGTTGATTTCAATTAAAACATACTTTAAAGTTTATTTATTTATTTTTCATGCACTATTCATGCACTATTTCAAGTCAGAAATCTCCTTAAAAACACAAAGCTTTACAATTGTATTCCCATCTACTGTATATTCTTAAGATTTTCACAGAGGTGTTTGTTCACATATCATTTGGCTTTTTTTTCATTTCTAAAAACGGTGAAATTTATTATCATTTTTTTTCTGGTTGATGACAGTATTTTCTTATTTATGGGGTGATTAAAAAAAAGATAAATCCAAAATCCCCTCTAAACCTTTGACTTCAAAATGTCAACAAAATGAAAATAATCAATTTTCAGATTTCTCTTCTGGAAATGTATACAAGTTAGTGCATATTTTCTTAAACAATGCCTAATTTGCGTATTTAAACATTTCTAAAAACTTGTAATACAATTTATGTATTTATTATTATTATTTTATTCTTAATATAATCAATCAATTAGGGAAGTATGGTAATATTTAGTAGTTACATTTTATACCCTGTTCACCTGGGGTGTCTTGCCTTTAAAAAAGTACTAGCACACTCTCCTCAATAAGACACATAATTGGAGGAATCATTCATGTCTGCAGCACAACTGTGCAGGATGAGTTGCATGCTTAAAGGAATAAACAGTCAATCAATTAATGTCTTGTGAAGCAAAAAGCTGTGTGTTTATAAGGAACACATCTATCTTTAAGATGTGTTTAACTTTAAACCACTGCTTCTGGCTAAAATATGAGTCCTCTATCCATAGTATTGCTTTCTCCAACGAAAAAGTCATCTTGTCTGAATCAGGAAAGAAATATGCACAGATCAAGCACTGTTTACAAGCGAAAATGGTCCAAAACAGCTCTTATGAACAAATGTAAGTGGATTTTAATGTTAGAGGACTACAGGGGATTGACTTTCTCTAGAGGAAGTGTTATTATGGATTATGAACTTTTTTTTTTTTTTGGCCAGAAGGTCAATGGATTTGTTTTTTACAAACACGCTGCTGAGTCTTGTGGATTATTGTGATGTTTTTAATCAGCTGTTTGAAGTACATTTTCAACAAATTTGAAGTGAATTTTCATCAAAGTTTAACTGGGTTAGGTGTTTTCCAATCTCTAGCCCCAAGTACATTGTCATCATATTCTTTCAATATTGTATCTAAAAAAGCACATCAATCATCAGAAATATGTGTAACTCTTTAAGGAAATGTACACTGTGTATTCATAGAGTCGAGGGCCAGCTCGCTGCAAAGTTATCAGAGCGATTGTCCCCCTGTCCAAATCTCCAGCAGCGCCTTCAGGCATCTGGCCGTGTCGTCCCCATGTCCTCACAAATACCCTTCTACAACACCAGATGTTTCTACACACACAGTCGTCCAATCAGAATGCAATATTTTCCCTCCCTGACTCGAGTCCACCAGGTGGCATTGGCAGATATTAGAGAGCGCTCACCACGTTACGTAAGTCTCCTCATTTTCTCAAACAGGTTCTAAAAAAGTAATTTCCATGTCAATAGAGCGTAATTACTACTGATGCTTTAAATAACACAAATTATCTATTGATATGCTCATGCATATACGAGTATTATTGAGGAAAAATACGGAGATTCATCATAAATGCATCTACTGTCATCCTCTCTCTTGCATAGCAAGTACAGTGCGGTAGGCAGAAACAGAGAGAGACAGATATATACCACCACCCACACATGCATGTATGACCCTGTACATCTCAGCAGAGAGTCAGCCCCCACATCCGCGCACACACCGGCAATTTTAACATCCAAGGGGTCAGAGTCGCTCCCAGAAACACATGCATGGGCTGGCAGAGGGAGTCAGGCTGCTGTTTATGACATAGTTGGAGGGCTGGTCCACAATCACAGAGATCAAAGTGAGAAAAAAGGGTCCATACTCACAAAACATGGCTATATGTAGGTTGGGAGAGGAAGAAAAAAAACACTTTTGTGCCATATTTAGCACACTGCCTCTTGATGAGGTCTTTAAAGAATCTTGTACAGTACGCTGTCAGTTGTGTTTAGAGAGCGCTGCTGCGTAGCTCTGCCTGGGATTATAACAAATCTGTCATGAATTTTAGATGCTACTAAACGCAGGGATTCAGCAGCCCAAGAGACAGCAGTTGGCTGTGAATTGTCATTAGCGGCTCCCTCCGAGGCTGCGACTGGTGAAGCCATACTGGCATTGAACGTTCTCTGGTGAGAATACTCACTTCCCCCTGCTGATCTGGTTCCATATGGATATCTAGAGTCTCAGATGTCTGTTTCAGGATCAGTTCTGTTCTGGATATGGCAAAACTGTCCCTACATCAGCCCGAGATGTGATGCAATTGACCCTAAGAAAGAGAAAATATTTTTTTAGAAAATTAGATTTCTGTATTTTGTAAACAAAGTGATTACCTGTGCATAAGGGTTGTCAGGATGTCGCTATGCAATTGCTAAGAGGTTCTAGGTTGTTGCTAAGGGGTTAGTAGGTGGTTGCTAAGATGATATAGTTGATTGCTAGCAGGGTTATTAACTAAAACTAAAATGGAAACTACATTTAAAACCACAAGAAATTGTTTTTGTTACTTGAAATAAAATAATTATCGTTTACTAAAACTACAAAAAAAAAAAGTTTGTTAACTGAGATAAAATAAAACAAATAAAACAAAACAAAACTTTAGATGGAAATTAGAAATGTTCCTTGGTAATTAAAATAAGTTTAATTTGAACAATGAAGATTACTAACTGGAAATAAATAAAAACTACAGCTGAACTAAAACTAAAATTAGTACTAAAAAAAAATAGTGAAAAAAAAAAAAAGACTGAAAGAAAAATGAAAACTTAAAATAAAAATAATAAAATAAATATATTAAAAATAAAAATGTAATAATACATATAAACATATAAATAAAAGGTCCCTCTTCGATGGAAATGAATGTTTTGTTTTGTTTTTGTTTTTTCTCTCTCATTTCATTGTCAACAAGCCACATAAATTGGGGTATCATTCATGTCGCCACAAACAGTGCAGGATGAGTTACGCTTAAGAAAAATCTCTGAACCAAAGAATGAATAACTGTAATAGAGATTCTTGCCTCAGCAACACCACTAATAATAAAGCATAAGGAACTTCTTGTAAACCAGTTAAATCTTTCTGTGAGCAGATGCTCTAATGGGCCTATTAACACAGAAAAGGCATGTAAGGATTCCTGGAGTTCCTTCTCAATAGCTTTAATTCAGTTTTTACTTCCGCACTTTTTTTTCTCTACGCAGAAGGTCGAGAAAAAGCTTTGAGAAAATCTATGTGAGGGTTTCTTCATTTATAGATAGAAAGCTCAGATATATTTATTGATCTCCCAGGAGAAATGTGGTAATTATTGGCAGATTAGCTGAGAGTCTGTAGATTTTTACTCTTCAGGAATTTGGAAGTCTGTTCTGTTAGAAACCTCTTGATCATTCCACTTTTTATCGCATCAAGAGACAAAGCAGGTTCCCTTTCATGGGAACTTCGAACTGCGTCCTCTAGGGGTCGCTATGGAGAGGACGCAGTGTCTCGTTCCCTACTCAGGGAACCATGGTTACATAAGTAACCTGAGATGTTTTATGTGCATTTTTTAAACAAATGCTTGATCAATAACTCATTAGCAGGGTCATTTAGTTACAACTGCTATAACACTACTGGATGAAGACACAGCCTGAATTAATAAAAGAATCAGTACGTCACCTGGTCAAAGTGTAAATGAACCCTGTATGTGTTTACATTGACTCTGCTGTAATTATCCCCATGTATCTGTCCTGAAAGCACAGCAGCGTCTCTACTTCCTCCGCAAACTAAGAAGAGGCAGAGCCCCGGCCCCCATCATGTACACCTTCTACAGAGGGTTAGTGTTATCTGTATGCACCAAGGGTCTGAGAGTAACGCAATTTCAATTCTCTGTGTGTATGTGCTGTACATGTGGAAGAATTGACAATAAAGCAGACTTGACTTGACTTGACTTGCCTCATTGACTGTGTCCTATTGTTATAGTGGTCAAAATTATTACAATTAAAAACTGTAATCTTGTCCTCTCACAAAGCAACTCCAGTAAGACAATTACGACATAATGTGTGCCACTGTCCTAGCTTGACATACTTTCCACAGCCATTTAGCCGAAAATCTGAGAATAAGACACTTATATTTAATTTTACCTTCCATAATGCTCAAATCTTCTGCTCATCGGGTCTTGGCTGTCTGACTGTCCTTCTGCCTTAATGTCTAGGGACTAAGAGGATTCATAGTAGTGGTCCAACTAAAGGATTTCAACAATCTGGTTTGAAAAATGATTATCCTCCACCTGTTATTTTTTCCTCTTTTTTTTAATGGAGTATAAATCAACTCATTGTACTTCCATAATGTGACATACTGTATTTTCCAAGTAAAACAGAATATTTAACATAGAGAATAATGTAGGACATAAATTAATTATATCATGAAAAATGAATTTAGATACCTAAATGTGAGTTTGCAATTATTTATCAGAACAGATTTGGAGAAATGTAGCATTACATCACTTGATCACCAATGGATCATCTACAGTGAATGGGTGCCGTCAGAATGAGAGTCCAAACAGCTGATAAAAACCATCACAACAATCCACAAGTAAGCCACACGACTCCAGTCCATCAATTAATGTCTTGTGAAGTGAAAAGCTGTGTGTTTTTAAAAAACAATTCCATCAATAATGCACTTTAACTTCAAACCGTCGCTTCTGACCAAAATAATGCTTCCTCCAGTGAAAAAAAAATCATCCCCTGTTGTCCTTTCACATCAGAATCCATCTACGTATTTGTTAAGAACTGTTTTCACTTGTGAATAGTGCTTGATCTGTGTGTAGCAAGTGGCTCGTTTGTAGTGACAACGCCACCACGAAATAACGCGGGGAAATAACCAAAGAATCAAGACACACAAATACGTTCCACTTAGAAGAGGTAAGAGGCGTGTGTCACGATTCGGCTACTGCTACTGTGTAGGAACGAGGAATCGAGGAGACGTTGGAGTACTTCAACATAGAACCATCTTTATTCATCCAAATAAGGAGACATAGAGGCAAGACGCACACGTAGCAGGGGGAACAGACGTTTAACAGCAAAGAAACTCTGGGAAACACAGGGTTTAAATGGACAGAAACTAATGGGACACACCTGGGAACAATACGAACTAATTAATCAAACACAACCGGAGACTAATTCACATGACGAGGACAGGAACAGGAAAAACCAAATAGGGACATACACGTGACAGATCGCCCCCCTCCCGGATGGCGGGCACCCCGGAGGCTGGTTCAGGACTGGAACAGGGACATGGAGAGCCTCCAGGGCGTATCAGGAGACTCCGGAGGCCATGGTGGATCAGGATACTCAGGAGGCCATGGCGGATCCTCCGTGGTCTTGGCTGACTCGGCCACGGGTATATGCCCCCTTAAGGAAATCTAGGAATCCTGGGGGGCGCTCTGGAGGAGCGGGGACTTGAGGGCGCTCTGGAGGAGCGGGCACTAGATGGCGCTCTGGAAAGCGCTTACGAGGAGCGGGCACGGGAGCGAGCTCTGGGGCTGGAGCCCTCCCTGGGCTTGACTGGGGATCTGGAGCCCTCCCTGGGCTTGACTGGGGATCAGGAGCCCTTCCTGGGCTTGACTGGGGATCAGGAGACCTTCCTGCGCTTGACTGGGGAACAGGAGCCCTCCCTGGGCTAAACGGGGAATCAGGAGCCCTCCCTGGGCTTAACTGGGGATCAGGAGCCCTTCCTGGGCAGAACTGGGGATCAGGAGCCCTTCCTGGGCTTAAATGGGGTGCTGGAGCCCTCCCTGGGCTCAACGGGGGATCAGGAGCCCTTCCTGGGCTAAACACGGGAACTGGGAACGGCCCTCCTGGCCGTGACTGAGGAACGGGATCCTCTGGGACTGGGAACGGCACTCCTGGCCATGACTGAGGAACGGAATCCTCTGGGACTGGGAACAGCACTCCTGGCCGTGACTGAGGAACGGGATCCTCTGGGACTGGGAAGTGTTTACGAGGAGCTGGAGCTGGAGGGCGCTCTGGAGGAGTAGGCACAGCAAGGCGCTTTCGAGGAGCTGGCACTGGAGGCAACTCAGGGGCTGGCAAGCTTGACTGAGGAACCACCAGCGGGCTTGCCACATGAACGCTTGGTGGGCTTGCCACAGGAACGCTTGGAGGGCTTGCCACATGAGTAACTGGCGGGCTTGACTCAGGAACGGCCGGCTGACTTGAGTGAGCCGCGGCCGGTGAGCATAAGCGAGCGGCGGCCCGCGAACTTGACAGGGGAATGGCCGGCGGACTCTACGGCGGGATGGTTCTGCTCTGGACCGGACACTCCCCAGACACCGGAAAACCCCTTCTCTCCAACTTAGTGCAGTGGTGTCTGGGAGGTCCACGGGGCGATGGAAATTGGCCCCAAGCCAGAACAGACGATTGAGGGTGGCGTCATCCAACGCCGTCGCCGTGGCGAGCTTGCAGAACTCCCCGGAGTACTCGTAGAATGGGAGATCTTGGCGGGATAGGAAGAGGAAACGAGCAGCAATCTCCATGCCGCGGAGAAAAAACTGGAAACAAAAAACTTTTCAAAACGAAACAAAAAACTCGGGGAGTAGGCGCGCCGCTTACTTTTTAAAGGTCTGCTGTTCTTTCACGATTCGGCTACTGCTACTGTGTAGGAATGAGGAATCGAGGAGACGTCGTAGTACTTCAACATAGAACCATCTTTATTCATCCAAATAAAGAGACATAGAGGCAAGACGCACATGTAGCAGGGGGAACAGACGTTTAACAGCAGACAAAGAAACTCTGGGAAACACAGGGTTTAAATGGACAGAAACTAATGGGACAAACCTGGGAACAATACGAACTAATTAATCAAACACAACCGGAGACGAATTCACATGACGAGGACAGGAACAGGAAAAACCAAATAGGGAGAACAGGAACATACACGTGACAGCGTGAGTTTCCGTTCAAACAAATAATCTTTTATTAAAGCTAAAACAGTTTACCAACAATAAATTTAAAACCAAAAATCAACAACATTAAATTGTCTTGGTCGAATAAAAAACAAAACAAACAAAAAAAAGCAATCGTTGCAAGGGCTGAGGCTTCTTTTATGAAGAGCAGGCTAGTAGGGCGGTGTGCAAAAAAAAAAAAGAAAAATCCCACCAATCAGAGTCACATCCACAAAATTCACTGCAAATAGTGACCAGAAATAGTGACACAGCAATAATGACAACCCTTATTAAAGTGAAGCCGGTGCAACCCAAAAACCAGCCCGCTTCCAGGAAACACTCAGCTCCTGCAGAATACAAAGAAAAAAATAAATAACCTTAGAAAACAAACAAACCAGACACCAATATAAATAGACAAAAATAAATAATAATAATAATAAAAAAATAAAACACATTCAAAGTCAATTAAAAGAAAATACAACACAAACACAAACAAAAACTTCAAGCCCACTTAAGCAGTGGACAAGAATGTGACGACCCAAAGCAGCAGTGTGGCTCATAGAGCGAGGGTAGGAGAGAGAGAGCTGCATTAAGGTGACTGCTTACACTCAGCCTGCCTCAACGCATGCAACGAGGACCCTAAACACAAAAGTCTGTTACAATCTCAATTTAAAAAGGCATACAAGATCTTACAAGAAAAAGAAAGTAAACAATTTACTCACCCTATAATTAGATGACGTAACACTCACAACCACACACAAAGTCATATAGTAGCTCCTTTAGTTGGTCTATTAACAGCTAGTGCTCTGACCTGGCTATTATGCTGCCATGATGCAGGGATGGGAGCCTTGAAGGCACACCGCACTGAAATGCATAACTGTAGTTAAATCAAACCAAACTTCCCACAGCACCGCAAACGCACTGCATTAAAACTTACCAGAGTAAGCTGTGCACCACACACACAGCCTTGGTGGACCAACGTCACACTAAACAAGTAAAAATCGCATGATATCATTGAATAACACTGGGATCAAACAGCGAAGCTACATCGCTAAAAACACATACCTCTGTAATCCACAGCAATGAAAGAAAGAGGCGGGCTTTCGACCATGACGCACTCCAGGAGGCATAAACAACAGGATTATATATACAACAGCGGAGTGATACCTCATTGGCCATGTAATTAATGATGGTGACGTTTCAGACACGTCACCAACCTCACTACATGTGCATATTTCTCTCCTGTTTCAGATGAGATGATTTTTCACTGGAGAAAGTAATATTATGGATTATGTACTCGTATTATAGCTGGAAGCAAAGGTTTCCAGTTAAAAATGTCTTGATGGATTTGTTTCTTACAAACAAACAGCTTTTTGCTTCACAAGATGTTAATTGATGAACTGGAGTGGTGTGGATTACTGTGATGTTTTTATCAGCTGTTTAAACTCTCATTCTGACGGCACCCATTCACTACAGAGAATCCATTGGTGAGCAAGTGATGTAATGCTCAATTTCTTCAAATCGATGACAAAACAAACTCATCTACAACTTGGATGGACTGAGGTTGATTACATTTTCTGCAAATTTTCAAATCGGGTGAAATATTCCTTTAAACCAAGATTACAAAAAAACAAGCATTTGTATTTTTAAATAATGTCCTCTGAAGAATCATTCACAATAAAACCAGGAATGGTTCATTTGATTTCATGTTGACTTTAAATTGCACTTAGCAACAAAAATCCTGCAAAAAGATGCAGACTCCACCTTACTGTGTCTTTGGTCTCCAGCCTTCAAATTTATTTGGAGTGCCAGTCCAACTCCACAGTATCCTACCTGACTGACCGCACTTCCAGCCCGTGCCAGATCCTGGTCATGCAACCTGTCTCTCCAGCTCAAATCCTGATCATTCCAACTACTCGCTGCAGCTCGCCGGATGCCCTCCAATGCCAAAGGGATCGCTACCCCCACAGTACCTGCAACCACAATGCACCACATATCTGGATAAACACACATTACATTTTTGTAATAAAACATCCCTATTTGGCCGTCAGATATTAATGTTCTTTTTTTAGGTAGATCAAATCTCATAGGAAAGAATTACAAATGAGACATCTTTAATATCTTAATTGTTTCTGCTAGGCAGCAATGAGATTTTTTTTCCTGCATGAGAAAAGCAGCCAATTTGACTCACAGAGATCTCAGCAATGTTTTCTCAACAATGTGAGATTTGCCAAGACTCCAAATGTGCAATCAAAAGTCAAGAGATCTCGAAATGAACTCATTAAATTCTTCAAAGACCAAATATTCAGTGCTAAGCTTTCCACACTAAAAATAAATGGGTGTAGAAAGAATTTTCTTTCAAGAATTGCTAGTAAATTTCACAAACAATTCTAAAGAAACAGCAAGTCACACACTGAATTAAACAATTTTGAAGTATTTTCTTGTAAAACATACTCTAATAATTCATTTTTCAGACCTTATGATTTTTAGGAGAAACATCTGAGATAATGTTGATACTTAAATGACAGATACCTGAAAATGGCATGAGTCTCCATGGGCTATAAAAGAGCAACTTCTGAGCAAAAGCATGTCCCTCTGGGTCAAAAAGAAGTAACTGCGCAATTTCTTCAGTGGTTTGAAGGCTGTCAGTCAGGAAATAGTGAAGTGGCATATAAAATAAAAAGGAAAAGTACTATATAAAAAAATCATAGTAAATAACTTTGGGGTACTGGTAATACTTTATAATAACTTTGATTAATAAATCATTAACAAACATTATATAATGCTTAAGGGATCATTAGTTAATATATATTCAAATAGCTAGAAACAGTGCTTGTTAATGTTTACTAAACTTTACTTTTAGTTTAATAAACATTACCTAATGATTAACAGATCATTATTTCATGTCTATTTAAATGTTTACAAACGTCATTAAACTTTCAATTCATATGATCATGCATAAACATATTCAAGAGGTTTTGACAAATGGTTTACAATGAGTAAAAGCTTCATTAATAAATTATTAACAAACATTATATAATGCTTAATAGATCATACTTACAAATGTCATGAAACTTTCAATTCATACTCTCATGCACTTTTTAAAAATCTACAAATGATTTCAACAAAAAATCAAACAATCATTAAACGCTTATTTGTGACCCTGGACCACAAAACCAGTCTTAAGTCGCTGGGGTATATTTGTAGCAATAGCCCAAAAAACATTGTATGGGTCAAAATTATAGATTTTGCTTTTATGCCAAAAATCATTAGGATATTAAGTAAAGATCATGTTCCATGAAGATATTTTGTAAATTTCCTACCGTAAATATATCAAAACTTAATTTTTGATTAGTAATATGCATTGCTAAGAACTTAATTTGGACAACTTTAAAGGCGATTTTCTCAATATTTAGATTTTTTTGCACCCTCAGATTCCAGATTTTCAAATAGTTGTATCTCGGCCAAATATTGTCCTATCATAACAAACCATACATCAATGGAAAGCTTATTTATTCAGATTATGTATAAATCTCAATTTCGAGAAATTGACCCTTATGACTGGTTTTGTGGTCCAGGGTCAAATTTGTTAATGTACTTTTGAATGCTAACAAATGCCATTAAACTTCAGCTCATATATTACCTAATGCTCTTTTTTACTTTTACAAATGTTGTAAAAAATGAGCTTAATTAGTCATTTTAAGCACTTCACAAACTTTTCATGGTATCATATTATTCATTAATGCATAATCACAGTCTGTAAACATCATATATTTGGTCTTCGTTTGTTGTGTAGACTTCTACTATTTGCACATATAATATCAATTATTAATCATTCGTGTTTTTTGCAGTACCCAATCTGGTGGAAACTATATTCATTATTTGTAAATGTTTACTTATCATTAGTACCTCTATGAGCACTCATCTCAATGGCAAAAATCGTCCCAACTCCCAAATGACCTGAATTCACCCTATTTACACGTCTTAACAAATCATTTATTAATTATTTGTTAATGTTCTGCAGTACTAGTTGAAACTACTCATCATCTGTAAATGTTTATAAACGTTTACTAATCACTAGTAACTTTATTGGCATTGGACTTTTAGCTGCTGTAACAACTTTTGTGTAAAGGGTGGTTAGTTACATTTAGTAGATTAACAAATAAGCTTTTAATGATTGTATGATTTTTTGTTAAAATCATTTGTAGATTTTTAAAAAGTGCATGCGCGTATGAATTGAAAGTTTCATGATATTTGTAAGCATGATCCATTAAGCATTATATAATGTTTGTTAATAATGTATTAATGAAGCTTTTACTCATTGTAAACCATTTGTCAAAACCTCTTGAATATTTTTATGCATGATCATATGAATTTAAAGTTTAATGATGTTTGTGAGCATTTCAATTTACATTAAATAATGATCTGTTAATCATTAGGTAATGTTTAATAAGTACATTAGTAAACATTAACAAGCACATATCTCATATTTCTAGATATGTGAATATATAATAACTAATGATCTGTTAATCATTATCTAATATCTGTTAATGATTTATTAATGAAAGTTATTATAAAGTGTTACCTAATGCGGTACTGTGTAAACAAAGTTGAGAATGTGTTGTCATGTTAAAAATCATTTAATTTATTCACTCCCCAACATATAGCACAACATTTTTCATGCAGGACATTTGCAGCTTGTTATTAAATTGAAATTTTGTTTATAATCTGCTCTGGTAAGATTAAGAGTTATAAAGTATCAATCTGATGTTTTTGAGCCATAAAAGAGCCTTAGCATCTCTAAGCTACCAAACAAAACACAAGGGTTAACGGAAGCACTTTAATCTTTAACAGACTATCCTCAGACTTCATGGAAATATAAGCTATATTTGCCAAATTGAAACATAAATTATAAATAATGTGTAGTAAATTAAATGTAAATAAAGTTAATCAATATTTAATTAGCAGAGATGCAAAGAGTGCAATTTCTTACCTCACTGGATAGACAATGATAATACATTTTTGCTTGTTATTTTGGGCTTCTATTATATGACTCTCCAAAATATGCACAGAAAATAGTGACAGGAGGTTAAACCGACACAAGTGACTCACATGGATGCCAAACTGATCAGGTTATTTTTGAGGACATCACATTTTTTGACGGCTTTAACCTAGTGTGACTGTGAGTTGAAATAATGGGATAATAATATTAGATAATAATAATAACAGAAAACAATAAGAGCTCATTGAATATTTGACCTTCCGCAAATTGCTTAGCGTCTTACCGTGAAAGTGAGTGCTGAAAATGGAATTTGGAAACGTTTAATAACACACTGCGAGAAGATTAATTGCCATTAAAACTTATTATGTCAAGAACCGCTCAATTTCCTCTGAGCTCGGACACAAAAGAAGCTGTTCTTATTCACCTTGACATATTAAATGTCTGCATTGAAAAGGACTCAATCAAATGGACATGTCCTGGGGGTAAGAGAGCTTTGTGCTGCATGTCACAGAGTTTCAGCTTTCTTCTGTGCTGAGGTGACCTTCTGAATGACATAAAAACGGCAATGTCATAAAATGACATAATAATAATAATAATAATAATAATAATAATAATAATAATAATAATGGTAAATTATTGTAATAAACTTATATAATTTACATTTTATAAAATATTATTTTATTATAAAATATAAAATTATTCAATATTTTATATTCAATAAGAATATAAAAAATAAACCCTGATCATATATATATATATATATATATATATTCCTTTTTATTTGATTTATATAAAGATTGTAAGTTCACATAAGCATTAAGTTCATAAGCAGACGTTCACAGTCCCATATGTGGTTTTAATACCAATTTAAAAATAGTACCCTATTTCATTAGGCTTCATGCAAATCTGTCCCACTTGAAGTGTGTTCAAACCCTGGAGACCAGGACAAACAGGATACTGGAGCCGATCACTCTCTCCTCATGGAAGCAAGTGTTCTTCCTCTTTTTTACTTCTATTTTATGCCTGATTTGCTGTTGTAAGCTATGACTCACCATCAAGCATATGAAATGTGAGTCCGCTGCCAATATATCACTGTAAAATGCTTTTATTATGCCTTTTTTTGCTTTTATAGCTGAGCGTGGTTGTAGACGTGAGGTCAGATTGACAGGATGTTAACGCATCTGGACCATTCCAGACAGTTTGGGGATGGTAAAAGGTTCATGTGACCAGATTTTCCTTGCTGTTTTGCAATTAAAAAAAAAAAATTGATGCAGTAGGATATCAGAGCGAATCAGACAATTTAAGATTTGATCAAAACAGTGTTGAAACAAAGAGCCCAATTCCACAAAGAGGCCCCGGACAGCATGGAAAGCCGTGAATCAGATACCATGGGGCGCCAGCAAGTCTAACTAACTAGCAGCTTTAAACAGCTTGCAGCGTTAAAACAAAAGAACACTTATTGATAATTCCAACTCAGGAAGGAGATTGTCAAATGTTCGAAGAAACAGCACATCCATGAGGAAAATCAAGAGTTAAAGGGATAGTTCACCCAAAAATTAAAATTATCCCCATGATTTACTCACCCTCAAGCCATCCTAGGTGTATATGACTTTCTTCTTTCAGACGAATCCAATCGGAGTTATATTTAAAAAAAAAAAAATGTCCTGGCTCTTCCAAGCTTTATAATGGCAGTGAATGGGTGTTAATTTTCAATAGTCCAATAGAAGTCCAATAAACTGTGTCCGTTATTTACTCGCCCTCAAGCCATCCTAGGTGTATATGACTTTCTTCTTTCAGACGAATCCAATCGGAGTTATATTTAAAAAAAAAAAAATGTCCTGGCTCTTCCAAGCTTTATAATGGCAGTGAATGGGTGTTAATTTTCAATAGTCCAATAGAAGTCCAATAAACTGTGTCCGTTCATCATAAAACGTATCACACACGGCTCCGGGGAGTGAATAAAGGCCTCCTGAAGCAAATCAATGCGTTTTTGTAAGAAAAATATCCATATTTAAAACTTTATAAACCATAATCGCTAGCTTCCGCTAACTGTCATATGCCCACTCACAATAGAACGCTGTTCCAGCGGATGACGTAGGACATAAGCGTAGCGTGAGCTCCGGTGAGAAGTGTCTAACGTCTAACAAAACACCGGTTACAAATTAGAAGTACAAAATGAGGATTTGTAAAGAAAAATGTCAGAGGATTTCGATATAAGCCAAGAGGAGACTGGTTTTTCCTTTGCTAAACAAAGGAAACTTTGCTTCCTTTGCTCCTGTAAACAACATCTTGGTTCTCGCGAGACTAGCATATTCTCACTGGACCTTACGCTATGCCTACGTCCTACGTCACTCTCTAGTGAACACGTGTAAGACAGCGGAAGCTAGAGACTACAGTTTAGAATGTTGTAAATATGGATATTTTTCTTACAAAAACGCATCGATACGCTTCAGGAGGTCTTTATTCTGTCAAAATTCCCTATAAAAATCATAATTAATTCCCTTTGAGCTAAATTTACCTGTTTCCCTTTCAAGTATTACAAGTATTCCCTTACAAAACAAATTCTACCATTCAGACATCATCAAGGTTATGATGATATACACTGGGCCCAACAAAAAACTTCCAATTGGTAAAACCTTTAATCATTTTCTGTACATGCAATAACGTAGCCAATCATATTAGAGGTTATTTGCATAAATATATAGGTGCAGCAGCAAAAAACACCTAATTGTAATTGTAATTCTAAAGGTCAGTGAAAAGGTGGAAAATAGTAATGTAAAACTTTTCTGCCTGTCAATCATTTTTGCTCATTCACAGTGGGCAGTCCATATATGGGAATATGTCAACAACTATTTGCACAGCCAAATGTCCTTCAAAGAATAGAAAGACATAAGAAAATAAAGAAACAAAAAAGCCATGGGACCAAAAAAGAAGTAAGACGAGAGTGAACACTTTTCATCGCTGGAGAGAGCTGAGAGTTTCAAAGCGCTTGAAAACAGATGCTGAGCTTGCTTTGCTTTTGCTTGACAGGTAAATATATGGCTATAGAATATATGTCTAATTTGGTTGCAGATATTCTACAAGACTTAACATTACTTACACCCATCATAATGCAAACATAAAATCATTATTTGCTATGTTCAAATCAGAGCAAGCAGCTTACGAGATGAAGTTAAATTTAGAGTATGTCGCCTTCAACTTCAAGTTCAGGGCATCTGCCAAATGCATAATGCAAATGGTTACCTGGAAGATTTCTACATTTGATCCAGCAAAGGCGTCAGTAGGCGGTAACCAGATTGTGTGCAAGGAGGCCTGGAGAAAGCCATCCGTTTGCATTCCCATTCTCAATCGCAGCTGTTAGGCTGCCACAGGACATCCACTGAAATATAATGAAATATTAGTGATATATACAGTATGTTGCTTGCCAAATAGTGTAGTTACAGCATATACCAGCAGGGGCTAATGGATGCATGATAACCAGCTACAAATTAAAGTAGTAAATAAAGATTATTGGAGTATGTTTTACAAGAAAATACCATTGCAGTCTTTCTCTAAAATTTCACATTTGATTCAATGTGTTACTTGCCATTTCTTTGTATATAGTTGTGAAATTTACTAGCATTTTCTTGACGCTATAGTTGAGTGACTTTTGTATGCTGAGAGATTCGTATTATAAAAAAAGTTCCTCCCAATATTGTTATGAAACAATAGAGTGTGAGATGCCGTTGTATATAGTTTTTGTCTAGAATTAAGATTTTTTAAAGTATTATTTATTTGCAATTCTGCTGCAATGTGCCCAGTTTATTACATTCAGGTTCACTCAAGTCATTTATGAGACCTATTACTGCACCTTAATTAAATGCATGGTTGCAAGATAAAAATAAATAAATAAATAATTTATTGATTTAATTAAACCATGATTAAACCAAGTTGTAGTAACTTAATGAAATTGTCTTGATAACTTTACAGCATGCTGTAATGAAATTAACTCATTTGTAAGGGAATTAATCAACCCTTCACTGACCCTGCATGAGTTTTACGACCGCAGCTGGCTGCATAGGGGTTCCTCAGTTTGTCTCAATGGAATGTGATTGTTTCATGTGTGACTCAATAGTGTAAGTGGGTCCGTTCGAAGACAGAGATCCTACAATGCTTTGCATAGGACTGGATAAGGAGAATATGTGTAAAATTAAGTGTTGTTTTACCTGTTGGTGTTTAATGCGGTTATGTTTCTGTTATGTTGAAGTTTCTATTTTCCGTTTCTGCTATGGAAATTATGAAAAGAAAAAAAAGGGGAATTGCGAGCTATTTTCATTTCACAATTTGGACTTTTTTCAATTTTGAGTTTATATCTGAATTGTGAGGGGGAAATATCAGAATTGTTAAACATAAACTTATAATTGCAAGACAAAAGTCAGAATTGTGAGATATAAACTCATATAAAAATGAGGAGAAAAGTCTGAATTGTAACATAAAAAGTCACAATTACCTTTTTTATTTTTTATTTTTTATCCTGTGGCAAAAACAAGCTTTCATGGTTTTTAGGTTGCACAATAAATAAGGTACTTAAACAAATACATTTACATTAAAGATTTAGAGGTTAAGTTCAGATGCTGCAGCCTCAATCACAGCCACCCACACCTGCTCTCTTAACTGAGGTGTTTACCTCACCTGACCCTGTATCATATCGTTCATCTTTGCAGTTGTCTCCCTTGTCGCCCATCCCCATTTAGCTGGGATGCGGCCTGGGCATCCTTAACACACAATGACTGTGTTACGCTGCCTCTGGGCATGTGTCGCCCCGGCCAAATCCATTGTTCACACGTAAACACACACTCACACGCACTGAAGGTGTCCTTTGCCCCACACTGCCAGTTGGTAATTATCAGTTCTCATCTGGTCCTGCTGGCCGGACAGCCGGTCAGAGAGTGAGGCAGACAGATATAGACAGACAGACAAAGAGAATGAAAGTGAGACAGGCAGAGAGAAAGAGATACGTGATCTAATCTCAGATTGCAGGGGCTCTGTCATGTCATGTTGACTGAGCAAAAACAAACACACTTAAAGTCAAACATTGTTTAGAATTTGCAACCTATTTTACTTTCGCCATGTCACATAATGTGAATTGTGAGGTGGCGACATTATTTTATATATCTGGGTCTGACTGGATCAAGAAAAGTGGGGGTTTCATTTAAGTTTAATCCACACCTAATTCAAGTTTGAATTATTTGTTACTTTCTCCATCCGTGTGGCCTATAGGAGACATTATCTGAAAAGTAAAATTGTTTGAGGAAGAGAAAGTTTAATTGAGTTATTTTTTTATTATATTATGAAACACCCTTTTTTTACATGGACAGATGAATCATTCACAATAAGAACAGGTCAATTTTGATTTTATGTTGACTTTAAAGGGACAGTACACCCAAAAATTGTTAATCTGCCATCATTTATTTACGCTCATGTTGTTACAAACCTGAACTACTTTCTTTCTTCTGTGGAAAATAAAGGATTATATTTTGAACAATTTTAAACTTTTTTTTCCCCTCAGTGTAACCAAGTCAACGTAACCAAAATGGTTTGGTTTCAAAAAGTAAATTCATTAATTAATTTACCAAATAGTCATAACCTTTTGTTTGTAACCTTTTGTGTCCATAATCAACATTCCAGATAGATGTTGAAATGTTGATATCAACACCTTCCAATTATAACAAACAAAATGGACCCTTTTCACAGACAGTGATAATACATTTCCACAGTTATTGACATCGTAACTCAAGGAAAGCTTTTTATATTTTCATTTTTTTATTTATGTAAATGTGTAATGCTATACTTTGATTATTGTTTTATTTTGAATTTTGCACTGCAATGTGTTGTGTTTTAGGTTTAAGGAAAAATTAATTAATTTATACAGAAATTATGGAATAATTAAATGATGGAATTATGGAACTGTATACATGGGATTAGATCTGCTCATGTATAAACTGAAACAAAAAAGTGAAGACCCTTAAACCTTTTATTCTAAAAAAATATATAAAAATTCTAATACACTGTAAAAAAAAAATAAAAAAAAAATAAAAAATGAGGTTGTAAATAAAACAAAGAATATTGCAGTATGTTTTACAAAAATTTTAAATTTCACATTTAATTTAATTTGTTACTTGCCATTTCTATAAAATTATTGAAATTGTTTTGTGAACTTTACTAGTAATTTCTAAATAAAAAAAAATCTACATACTTTTTCTAATAAAATTACCAGACAAATGACCAATAAATGTATTTATCTCGCCAAAGTCAAATTTTACTAGCATTTGACCATAATTGCATGTTAATTTGGCACCATATTTACATCAAAATGCAGTTTTAAACAGACTTTTTAGTGCACAGAGGCGGCGTAAATGTACTTACATAGAAATCACAATTATGTAAAACTACAGTATGTACAACAAGTTTGGAAAAGACATGAACTGATTGTCATGACAACGGCAAAGTTTATGACGCAGAGCGAGAAGGGTAGACTCACTAGAATGATATATTAATTTAGTTGCAACTACCATATTCTATCCACAAAAACAGTGATAATAAAGTCATTTATTGGTTATATGCTCAAACAATGGCACCCCCAAACCCCACTTTTGTTGCATGCATGTGTGTTTATGAAGTGAGATCAATATGATGTGACATCAGAGTAAACATTCTTTCTTCACATACATCAAACCCTATTATGGCTCCATTAGAATAAACTGTTTTGCAGTTTCAGAGTCATTATCAGAGCGAGTGGCGTCATCACATCTGTTTAATATCACAAAAGCAGACTCTTTCATGACTCAGAAAATGATAAAAATGTGTTATCTCGTGCAGCAGAAGTAGAAGTGGTTCAGTCAAAATGCTGTATTTATAACTGTAAGTTTCCCGCTGACATGTTGCAAGCTTTATTTAAAGTTGCCGTCCGTAACTTTTTTTGGTTACAAATGATCCGAAATCAACTTTTTAGGTTAAAATAATTTCTTAATATGAAATTCGAATGGTATGACAATTAGATTAGACTGTGCAGAAATTGTTATAGAAACTATAATCATGAAGGCAAATTACATTTCAACATTTATTTTAATGTACTGTATATAATATTCCAAGATTCACAATCATCCACAGGACTTCACCAAATGTCTCCATTTGCTCTCAATTCAATCTAATTGCTTATTTTGTTTGAATTTATTTTTTCTCTCTCTTTTATAGGTTTTTGTGTGTGTGTGTGTGTGTGTGTGTGTGTGTGTGTGTGTGTGTGTGTGTGTGTGTGTGTGTGTGTGTGGCCTTTTTGGAAATTTGAGCGGCTGGTTGGGAACGTGGCCATCCATGAGTCCATCTCCGGAGAGCTCCCAGGGAGAAATTATGCTTATTTCTGGAGCTCCTATTTATACTACAGGATCCTGAATGAAGAGGAGCTGGTAAAGGGGACCAGCGTCCCGACCGGAGAGATTGTCAATGCAGGATAGTCCAGGGTTGATTTTTAAAGAGATATCCGCAATACAGTGTAGACTAACTTCTGCTGTTGAGTTCCTACACAATACACTTGACAAATGTTACAATCCTTTTTCTTATTTTTCCCTCACTGTCAAAACGTTGTTGTTTTTTTCTCTAGATATGGTACCTCATATGATAAAACATTACCATATTTTTGTATATGTAACCATGGTATTCTTTGATTTATGGTAAATGCTATGGTACATAAATATGGTATTTATGTATTTCTTTTAGAAACAAAAAAAAAGAAGCTTTTTTTGGAAATGGTATCAGATGTCAGATACATCAGTCCCAAAACTGATGTACCATGTACATACCATGGTACATGATTACGGTAATCATTCAATATCATGGTATATAATGTAGTACTATAGTTTTACCATCTGATAAGATCATAGTACTTGTTTTTTAAGGGGTGAAAATATTTTTTCTGTGTGATTCATGGTTGTAGTGGTACAATATTGTGTGCTGTCGTTAACTAATGCAGATTCTTGTTTGCTACTGCAGGCTCATTTGAAAGCCTACTGCTTCCTCTCTGTGAATGTGTTCTGCTTCAGTCCCCTGCGGGTGAACTTCCTAATCGCTCGCTTTTTGTAATGAGAGATTTGGTCAGTGGGCTGCACAGTGCTGTAAATGAACACTTATTCCTCCCTCAGAAATTACAATGATTTTCCACAGCCCTAGAATGCTGGAAGAACCAGGTGTTGGGATCTCAGCAGGTGTGAGGACAAAGCCACCTGACACAGGAAGGAGTTTGTTTTGAACAAATTTTTAGTCAGTTTGACATCTGCTTTTAAAATTATGGTAGATACACATTTCATTTTTTTATTGCTTTTATTGTATTATTTTTTTATCTTATTTTTTCTTTGTTTCCTGTCGCAGTCATTATTTTGAGTTAATTTGCTTAGATTTTTACTATTTTATTTAAAATATAACATATTGATTTCATATAAAGATTTTTACACAAGCTTCAGTCTGGATCCAGAACACCTGAGAAGAGATGATGCCAACCCCTCAGAGGACCTCAGATGATGCCAACCCTGAAACAACATACAGAACTACCACATTTTGCTATAAGTTTGATTGCATCATATAATAATTGCTGTTAATAGTGTTCATCGTCTGTTTTATTACGTCTTAAATTGATTTTTCCGTACTGCTGGTTCGTCTGGTCAGAGGAGAACTGGCCCCCCGACTGAGCCTGGTTTCTCCCAAGGTTTTTTCTCAATTCTGTCACCGATGGAGTTTTGGTTCCTTGCCGCTGTCGCCTCTGGCTTGCTTAGTTGGGGACACTTCATTTCCAGCGATACCGTTGACTTGATTGCAAAGATACTATTTAAACTGAGCTGGATGTTGACATCACTGAATTCAATGATGAACTGTCTTTAACTGAAAAATTTTATGTTTACTATTGTCATTTTGCATTATTGACACACTATTTTCCTAATTAATGCTGTTCAGTTGCTTTGACACAATCTGTATTGTTAAAAGCGCTATATAAATAAAGGTGACTTGACTTGACTTAAAGCACATACAGTGAGGTTAAAAAACTCCACTTGAAAAAATGCTTCTATTTTTCATTTATTTTATAATTAAAAATTATTTTAGCAGCATAACAATTGATGAACATGTATTTAATTGAACAGAAGACTTTCCTTATGTCCCCCTTTTACTTTGATGACAGCAGCGCTCAAGCTGACGTAACAAAGCTTGACGATCATGTTTTCCAGCATGATTTGAGAATGTTTTAAAGAGCCTCTTGTGCTTTTTCCCCGGCTTAAAATGAGATTTGCAGTTCCAGATTTTCAGGGTGAACCTTTGAACCTCACTGTATGTTCTTTAGTCTGTATTCATATACTCAACATTTGAATGTCAGCTACTGTACTTGCGCACACCATTTTAAAAAGCACATTTTATTATAAATTTACAATGCCTTCCTATCATGTTTTACAATGTATGACACTTTGTTTCCATAGGGACACTGAGCCTCCTGATAATGTAGTTACTAATACGTTTCCTATTTTCATTTCCCCTTTTTCCCACAGAGACTAAAGCATCTTTTTAGCGGCGCAGAGCAGAGCAACATTGCACTTCCTCATGCATCATGCGTGTCAACACTCAAATCTACTGCACTGAAAATTGCCCCACAAATCAGCAAGCAATAAAGGAAACAGAGTGTTGAAAAAACACATTTTTACAATTACTCGCAGCTGTTTGTGGATCTGCGTATTGAGCACAAAACAAGTTCAGTTTGAATTTCTAATAGAGAAAAGAAAAAGCAAAGCTACAGTTCAGATTAAAGTTCAGATTAATCTAAACTGACTGTGGGAGCTGTTTTAAATATGTCTGTTAACTTTAGCACAGGTTATCCGGTCGCGTGTCTGGCCTGGTGACTATATGGATTTGCTGGATTGCTGTGTGATCCAGTGATTTACAGTACACATAGTGTGTTTGGCCTTAATACAAACATCTGGCTTGTGTGGCTATTATATCAGGTGAGAGAGTTACCACACACACACACACACACACACACACACACACACACACACACACAAACACAAACCAATTTAGTTAAGCCCATGCATTTAAGTGTACATTTAGATGTGTGTTATAGCATTAAAGGAATATTACAAATTATGTCATTCCAAACCCATATGACTTTCTTTCTTCCAAAAGCACCGTTAAAGTATCAGTAATGTGGGCAGTATGACAAGTGTGCTATATTCTAAGTTCTCTAAAGTCATACAATAGCTTTGTGCATGGATCAGAAATTTGTGTTATTTCATGAAAATCTTTCTCCAATGAGCTGTTAAAGGAATCGTTCACACAGACTCAGTCCATCAATTAACATCTTGTGAAGTGAAAAGTTGTGTTTTTGTAAGAAACAAACTCATCGTTAGTGTTGGGAAGTTTGCATGTCCTTAAGCTACACCCTCAAAGCAAGTGCCACACCCATCTTAGCCAGTTCATTTCCCTGTTAGCCCCAAGCTCCACCCACTCAATCTCAAGCCAATATGGTCTTTCTCACAGGCTTTATTAGCTGCACCTGTGTCCACAGCTTGCCCTTTTGTTGCATGTGGCTGTACTGTGCAGACAGTGCCGATCCTAGACTTCTGGGGGCCCTGTGCAAAACTGTGTCTGCGGTGGAGTGGGGTATGAGTGGTTATGAACGAATGAATGAAATGCATTTGTCCGTGTTTCACTCCATCTCGAATCACGCTCGCGGAAAGTGCTTGAGAAACAGTGTCTCTTCCGTCGCTCGGTACGCTTTCAACTCATTTTTTTAGTCTCGAGCAAGACTGTACGACATTCACATTACATGATTTGACTGATTTTTGCGTAGAAAGGGCGACAGCGCACCACATTAAAAGAAATTATCATTTTCATAACCAGTGGCCAAATTTAAAAACTAAACTAAAATGAAATCATCTTTGAGAGCAAGGGGGACCCCTGGTGCTTCAAGGGCCCTACGCAGCTTGCGTATTTTGCTTATAGGGAGGATCGGCTCTTTGTGCAGAGGACTATGAGTTTTACTCCTTTCATTCTATTCACACACACACACACACACACACACACTCCTAAGACACTACTTGAGCCTCACATACTCACACAATACCTGCTTGGATGTGCAATAAAGACTCCTATACCTGATTTGACTAGACTGGACCTGTTCTTACCAACAGCCCCACTGGCTTCAAGCTAGCTGCCTAAGCATTCCCACTTCCTCCTTTTCAATTAGGATGTTATAAATTATATAAACATAAAAGCTTACTCAAAATATGAATAAATGTTATAGTATATAAATATTGCTAAAATAAAACTGCTGCAATCAGATCATTGGCTGATTTGTAAACAAATGATTCAGACCAATTCTGTAAAATGGTTAACCAATAGCCAAACAGACATTTTTGCAAACTCACATCCAGGTCTGTCTCTGTTATGATATGGAGCGTCCCCTCACAATCTAACCAAATCCCGGCCTACATTTTTTTCTCATCGAATATTCTGAGAATGGCATCACATTAAGGATAAAAAATGGGTCGCAAATAATGTTTCACTATAAAGTGTGTTTAATCCAGAACATTCATTTAATATTTATTGAACTGTGTAATACAATAATATGACAAAGTCTGTTACAGTCTGGTCCGGCACTACATACTGGGAAGAGAACCTCCGATATATTTTTGCTCATAACACAAATCACAAATTCTTTTTGCTCTTCTCTGTCTACCCCGAGCATCAGGACAGAGCAAAGTCTTCAGACTTTCAGACGTTCCTGAATTTCGGAACGTAGTGTAAGAGGGGGGAAATAAACTGGATATATTCCCAGTGTGGTGAAGTCTCTGGATCTGGTCATACTTGAGCTGTTACTCTGGATTTAGACTGACTGATGTGTACAGGGCGCTCAACTCAGCGAGTGATCTTGCGTATGTTGCAGGGGCTGTGTAGGTGGCAGGTATTTATTGCTTTAACATGGGCGGCAGTGAGGTGTCGACAAACACTGGCCGTTTACACACCGCAAACACTCTCGCCCCAGGCCAGAGAAAGAGATGGGGAGGTGGAAGAACACAAGGCTGAGGTGATGCTGCTGGATGAAAGGGCAAGAGATATAAGTCTGGGGTTTACGCTTGTGTACAGTAGGGATTCTTTCTGCCTTTTTTTCTTGTTTTCATTGCTCTATCTCCCTCCGCTTTTGTGTATTCGTACGCAGAGTCTGAATATTGCAGCAGAAGACAGCGGGAAGCAGCCTCCTGTTGATTTGGGTTTATCGAGTTAAGTTCTGATGTTTGACAGTAGCTTCATCACTACCGCTTTAATCCACCCGCAGGGACGTACAAGTGCCAAGTGGGTCCATTTCAGCCTTGTCCTGAGGCAGTTGATCAGAGTTAATTGTTTAAACTGTAAAAAATAAAGCAACGTAACTCTAGATCAGAATTCGTCCTCTTTGACTTTTTGTTTGACACTCTCTCTTCTTTTTTTAAAAACGGAATTAAATATTTAGTCTTGCAGGCTTCACAGTTTTGTTGTAAATCATCCAGTAATCTCCACACACTCATGCAGCACAATACCACTGTAGCTTGATTTCCGAGCAACTCTTTTTAATTAGGTGACATATTTAAGCACCCCTCCCCCTGGTTTTATATCCATGTCTTCCACGCCGTTTTTTCTCTTATTACCCTTCAAAAATGCGTTGCGCTCTTTTCCTGAGGTTCCTGTGAGGGGAATCAACACCCCTAATGAGTTTTATCAGTGTAATTGATGCTGTAGGGTTGCTTTTATAACCATATAGACCACTTAGATCCCCAGGGTTCACAGTCTAAGATCTATCTGGGTCTGAAACCACATCAAGCACGCACAGTACCATCTATTCTGTTTTAAAATTACCCACACTGGGCATAAGTCACTGTATATGAGAAAATTTAAACTTAGGCAAGTATGTATAAATATGCACAGACAGATGGGTTTTATTTTATTTTTTTATTGTTATTAGGACTGATGAAGGTAATGTACGATTTAATGAGATTATTTCATGTTCATGTGTTTTTTTTTTAACACATATTTATACACTATCATTCAAAATGTTAGGGTCAATAAGATTTTTTGTTGTTGTTTTTGAAAGTCTTAATGTTTACTTAGGCTGCATTTATTTGATACAGTAATATACAGACAGTTTGATACAGTCAAAAATACAGTAAAAAGTGTAATATTGAAAAATATTCTTACAATCTAAAATTACTCTTTTCTATTTGAATATATTTTAAAAGGTAATTTATTTCTGTGATGCAAAGGTGAATTTTCAGCATTACTCCAGTCTTCAGTGTCACATGATCCTTCAGAAATCATTGTAATATTGATTTGCTGCTCAAGAAACATTTCTTATTATCAATGTTTTCTATTCATTCTTTGATAAATATAAAATTCAAACATTATAAATGCCTTCACTATCATTATATGTATATATACTGCCCTACAGTGTAGGGCAGTGGTTCCCAAACCTGTCCTGGAGTACCCCCAGCCCTGCATATATTGTATGTCTCCCTCATCTATCACATCTGATTCAACTCATCAGCTCATTAGTGGAGACTGCAAGACCTGAAGTGGGTGTGTCAGATATAGGGAGACATACAAAATGTGTAGTGCTGGGGGTACTTCATGGAGAGGTTTGAGAACCACTGGTGTAGGGCGACAGAATATACGGTTTGTACTGTAGAAAAACCATTACAGCTAGGGAGAGTCCCCACAAGGATAGTAAACCAGACGTGTGTATGTGTATCTTATATTTTTGAACATTTTTTTTCATACAATGAATGTAAACTCTTTTAATTTTGCAGTAATTTTATGTTTTAAAACTGAAAGTCTGAGACAACCATAAAACGATAAAATTAAAATAGATATAAAGAAACTGATAAAAATAAATTATAAAAAAAAGCTCCCAAGACAGCTTTAATGAGACTTTTACAGTATATTACCTTCGAAAATATTGTCCTTATATTATCTTCTAAAAAGTGGCAGACGTTGAAACACCAATATTTAAATGGGGAAATAATCATCTATATTTAAAATGTGAATTTAGTCACCTTAACTGCAAAGAATCATATTCCTTTAATTAGCTATTTTACTCTATAAACAGCCATAATAGTTATATAGGCACAACTTGGTAAGACTTTTGGGTTTTGAGGGTGTCTCTCTCTGAAGGTTACTAATATCTATCATGCTTCATTTTAGGTGGGCGGTGTTTTCGATGCCCTTCAGTGTGTGGATATGTCTTTTCCTTAATTGTTCCCTGTGTGGCCAAAAAATACTTTTTTCCATTCCTTCACCCTTATGGAAAATTTTTCTCTGTTGGCTCCTGCATCACTTCCTCAGCCATCGCCATGGCGACACCACCCCCCGCCAACAGCAGCAGATGTAGCCCCAGCACTTTTCTGGGGCTTTTGCTGAGCCGAGAAAATGGCGCTGAACCCAATGGAGCAACATCACCCATCAGAAATACCCTCAAAACAACATACAGGGCAATGCCTGCATTTTGTGCTTTATTTTTATTTTTTTTTATATATATTCAGAGAATTGTTTTACAGGTTTCAGCTGAGCATATTGTCCTGCTGCTCGATCTTTGCCTGAGGCCAGATAACAGATTGTTGATGCAGTGTGTCCACAATCTCACCTTTGAGATGTTATGGAGAAATTCAGAATACAACAGTGGCTCTCAACCAGTTTTGCTTCAGGACCCAGATGTGGAGACCAACACAGTACCAAAATTACTTAGAATACAAAAGTAAACAAAAATGTCCTTAAAATCAATTGACAGTTGATGATTTTGGTTCCTAAATGTGTCTTGAATTTCAATGGTTTCATGCTCTTGGCAGCCAGCAATTCGCTACACAAAAGAGGGTGTGCTTGACACAAACCATGTTGTTGGTTTGTATTTTTGTACCTTGTGTAGTTTTATTCATGGTTTTCAAGGATGAGGGCATGTCACGCAACCTGTCATTGTTGGCATCTGCCTAGTTTGGCTGCTTCTAACTCTCAGATCAATCTGTGCCAAAATACTGTAGAGTTTGATTGACATGCAGCCACTGACGTCAACAACAAAACATACGGGAAGCATTTTCTACTGCCTTTTAAAACTTGATAGGCTTGCTTTTTATAAGATTAGGCTGGTTAGCATGGCCTTGATAGCCCCTTCTGGTAGATACCATAACTGTACCATCTGGCAAGAGCATCTTTTACCATTGATGGTCGTTCAAATTGCCATGTATTTTCTTCCAAGCAGCAGATATTTGATCATATTATAGTAGATGCTTTACCAGTTGTTTTTGGAGGCTGTTAAAAGTGTGAAATAGATTTATATTTCTCACTGTCTGCTGTTTTTGACATCGTAGGTAGTCGCCAACGAAGGTTTTGGTGTTCTTATGGTGTCATCAGTCAATCCATGTCGTACTAGGGAACTGAGGGCCCATGAACAAAGATGCCACATACTTCCTGGGCTCCTGCGCTAACTCCACTGAGATGAATGTGAATGCTCACAGACAGCTTTATCCAGGTATCGATGAACCTAATATGCAAGATTACACCGTTCGGCAACATATTTGCTGAATGAAATCCAATACTTGTTCCTTACTAATTTTGGGCTGCTGATTCCAAAAATAGAGCCTGTTTTGCTTGAGCATGTCACACTTTCTCATGAAATATGATGCTTTTGATGCAACAACCATTTACAACCATTGTATTATCCCTTAATCACCAGAAAATCTGCCACAAAGACTATGATTTCTATCTTCTTCTGGGTCAGATTCCAACTTTTTTTTTTCAGACAATTTTTACATGTATGATTCTGAACACATGCCTAATTCTGATTTCCACTTTTTCCACATTTTCTTTTGTAGATTGTAAGTTAAATGGTGCATTTTTTTAATTTTACTGCATCATTCTTATTTTGTAAAAAAAAAAAATAAATACATGATGGAAAGTTTTTATTGCTATTTTTTAACTCAGTGTCACCAGATTAGGTAATATTTTTGCAAATCAGCAGAATAAAGGTGCAGCGCTGTGTTATGTGGCTAGTTGCATTTATGATTTACATTTAGCATAGTTTTTTTTCCCTGCTCTCAACCACTTTATCATAACAGTCCAGCGGCCTGTTTTTAGGTCACAACCCACCAGTTGAGAACCACTGCAATAAAACATGTTAAAACACAAAGTGGCTTTAGAAAAACGTCTGCCAACAGCCAGAGCACGAAACACCACGGATCTTACAAAACGAGCTGGACAAACCGATAACACGGTGATGGACGCCACTCCGTGAGCAGACAAATGAGAATGGAGGTTGCGATAGGATATCTGAAATGCGAACAGGACAGCTGTAAAGCTGTGAAACACTGGAGCGTGGCTGTTAAAGATTGCGTGTAGTGTGGGAGAATGATTGTGGGCAGCGGATAGGCTTTTTTCAGCACAATAATACAGGGATTTGTCAGGAGCAATGGTGATCATAAGAAAATGTGGCATGTTTTGTGTGAGCGTCTGCGTGCGTATGTTTGCTTAAGTCAAGTGGTTTTCTGTGGATAGGATTTGATTACCAGACAGTTTGAGTCACAGTTCTGAGTCATTAGTTTAATTTGCCAGTCCTTCCATAAGAGCTCGGAGAACATGCCGTAAAAGGGACCTCTCCTCTCTCCGTCTTTCTCTCTTTTCCCAGCTCTCGTTTCTCTCTCCCCCTATCCTCGGTTTCTCTGGCACTCTCTAGGCTCTCACACTCGCTAACACCTCAACGAGCCATTCCCTAAATGTTCCCCCAATGTTCCTACATGATCCTGAGTGTTAATAAAATGTCTTTCTTTGTGTTCAGGTTTGACCGTAGTAAAATTAATGCAAAAACTGACATTTCAAACCAACATTTCAAACAAAAAATATGTCTCCAGGTTACGCATGTAACCATGGTTCCACGAAGGAAACTAGATGCTGCGTCGAAACGCTACGGGAATGCCTCCAGCGTGACCACACTCTGAATCACATGTGTAATCAGTCCAAAGGATGGGCGAGACATCACGGGCGGGGTGACGTAGCGACCAGGAAGCATAAAAGCACGTGTGGTGAAACCGGCGTCAGCTTCTAGGAGTGAAGCAAGCGCTGGCAGGGATGCCAGAAGTATCGCCCTGAGACGCAGCATCTCGTGCCCTTCGGGGAACCATGGTTACATGCGTAACCTGGAGAAGTTCCCCGTCAGGAACTCAAGCTGCGTCTAAACGCTACGGGAACGAGAATGCCCACGCCGCCAGACTTGCAAATCCCTGCCTAGTGTGGAAGAGCACAACTAAGGCGAGAGAAAAGGAAGCCAGGAATGGCTAGAGTAGGCAGGGCCCGCCGTCCCGAAGGCCAACTTCTGGAGGAGTGAGCCTTGACCCCCGAAGGAGAGGGGAGATCAGAGGACTCAAGGCTATGGAATAGCGTCCTGATCCACCACCTAGCATAAGCTTCTCTGGTCGGAGGCCTCGGCGCACCACGGAGGAAACATGTAAGAAGAGGGTGTCTTCCCACTGAATGGGCACCAAGAGGGGCGTGACAGGCCGCAATGGCTGCCACGAAGACCTCTAGGGTGGAGTGGGTCAACCCTGCGGATAAACAGGCCTGCAGGAACTCCAGAACTGTACCAAACGGGCAGTTAGCTGGGTCGAGCTGGCGGTCTCCTCACCAAGAAGTACAGTTTCCTCATAGAGGGAGCTCTGGATGGAGGATGGTCTCAACAACCTCGGTTGAGAGACCAGAAGCTACGAGCTGTGCCCCCTCAGGGGCCACACCCATAACTTCCACATCTCCAGGCGGGGGTGGAATATCGTGCCCTCCGCCTGTAAGAGGAGGTCCCTCCTGACGGGAATCTCAATGGAGAGCCGTCGAGGAGGGAAATCAGGTCCAAGAACCATACTCGGCCCAGCCAGAACGGGGCTACTAACAGCAGCCGGGCTCTGTCCCGGCGCACTCTCTACAGAGCTCCCGGGAGCAGAGCAATCGGGGGAAAAGCGTACAGACGAAGCCTCGGCCATGTCTGTATCGTGGCACTCAGCCCCAGTGGAGCTGGATGAGTCAGAGAGTACCAGAGGGGACAGTGCGATGTCTCTCGAGTCGTGATCAGGTCCACCTGAGCCTGGCCAAAAACTCTCCGTACTCCGAAATGATGTAATATACGCGTTACCTCGGCAGCGCGCGAGCCGCTCAGTCACACAGACAATATCAATCTCCTTGGAGAAAGATGGCTGCAGCAGCGAGCTCTCACTCAGAGGGGGAAGAAAACGCAGCGCGGGATTCCAAGCCTCGAGAACGAGCTCTAGATCTAGGGAACGCAGGTGGAGATAGGAAGAGCCGTCTCCAACCCATCTGCCAGATCATGTGCGATCTCAGTCGCCGCCGTGCCTCAGCAGCAGCGGGACCGGAATCGCAAGATCACAGGCACGGACACACTCCTCGGAGCATGCCCAGCAAGAGTGGAGCGCTTAACAGCGGGAAAAGCACAATCAGCCCCCCGAGAGCCGACTGCGTGAGCTCCTCTCCCCATTAATCAGGTCCGAGAACCATACTCGGCCCGGCCAGAACGGGGCTACTAGCAGTAGACAGACTCCGTCCCGGTGCACTCTCTCCAGAACTCCCGGGAGCAGAGCGATCGTGGGAAAGGCGTACAGACAAAGCCTCGGCCACGTCTGTACCATGGCATCCAGCCCCAGTGAAGCTGGATGAGTCCAAGAGAGAACCAGAGGGGACCGTGCGATATAATCTGAGTCGCAAACAAGTCCACCTGAGAGTCCTATAGGCCTTAGGCGTCAGGACGTTTTAGACGGAGACTATCCAGCGAGAATGACGGTCCGCAGAACCGCCTTCCTGGGAGCGCCACTGTGACACTAGACTCTGCGGAGTACGAGAAGTGACGCCCCCAGAATGAGGAGCTGGAACACGGTAGGTTGGGACTTCCGAGAACAGGCTTCCGAGCCTCGAGAGAGAGCGCTGGATCTAGGCCTGCCTCGACAGGATGTCTGCCCCCACATATATAAAAGACCACTGCTGTGTTGTCGGTGCGCACCAACACATGGCGATCTCTTAGACCTGGGAGGAAGTGTTTCAAAGCTAGAAACACAGCCAGCATCTCCAGTCAACTTATGCAGGCCACGGGCTGAGCGGCCACTCATGACCGCTCCCAACCGGTGAGAGATGCATTCGTCGCTAGCATATGCGGCGACCAGGAGCTCCCAGCACCAGGCGCTGAGATAAGAACCAAGGTTTCCTTCACATGTCTAAGGCACGTAGGCACCGCCGCGTGACCTTGAGCATGCAAAG
>NW_015540861.1:1059837-1061703 GCF_001515605.1 Sinocyclocheilus anshuiensis | reverse complement strand
AGCAAGAGCGGGACCGAACCGCGAGCTCGCAAGCACGGACACACTCCTCGGAGCGTGCCCGGTGGGAGCGGAGCGTTCAGCAGGGAGAAACACAATCAGCCCCTTATTTCCGAGAACTGACTGCGCGAGCTCCGCTCCCCAGTAACTGCTACTTATAATAGTATAGACATAATGCTTGTGCGACTGTAAAACAGCTCCGCAAGATAGGGACTCGCCCGTCTACATTCCCTCCACCGGATCCATATGCGAACCCCATGAGCACAGCCGCCGCTCCCCCTCGGCGCCGCGAGAAACGCCGGTGAAGACTCCCTTCTCAAAGAGAGCCTTCGGAGAGCAAGCATACGCAGTGACAAACGCTCGCAATGCGACTCCCTCGAGAGCTGACTCTGCGTGTTTTGCTCCCGAGCAGACAACACACAAACTGTGTGTATCCCCACCTGAAATGTAGCGCGGGCAGGGAAGAACACACAGCCTGAGATGCTGCCCACTCTCGCCGTATGTTTGTCTACACTCGTATTGGTAAAATAAAGAGTGATAATGGACAGACAACACCAAATAAGACTGACACACACAGAGCGCTTGCTGAATGACAGAAAGCTGACGCCGGTTCCAACGCACGTGCTTTTAAGCTTCCTGATCGTTACGTCACCCCGCCCGTGACGTCTCGCCCATCCATTGGACTGATTACACATGTGATTCAGAGCGTGGTCACGCTGGAGGCATTCCCGTCGCATTTCGACGCAGCTCGAGTTCCTGAAGGGGAATCTAAACCTTTACAAAAAGTTGTCTTTGAGAATGTCTAAATATAAATATAAATCCACAACTTAAAAAAAAAAGAAAAGTATTTGCGTCTAAAATCAACTAGATAATGTATAAGCCTTTTATATAGAGCTCTATAGGAATCTAGTGGCTAAACCATGGCATTGTTTTTCTTTTTTTACTCCCACCAGATGGAACTAATCTGCCTTCAAAAGTTGGATTTTAAAGGCATTGTCTCTATTTTAACATGAAATACAGCCATAATTGAAAAGTAATAGAAAAATATTAGGAAAAAAATGTTTGTATTATTTTCATTGGGAAAAATCGATCAAAATAATTGCATGAATATTAAATAGTATTATGAAATTCTCTCAAAATACAAAATAAAAAATATTTTTTTTTTATTTATAATTATCGAACAAAAATATATTACATTGATCTCACTGAAAATAAAAAAAATCTACATTTCAGGTGTCCGGTCCCTTTTGACAGCGACAACATGTGTGACTCCCAAATGAACAATACCAGAGGGTTCAGTTAGCTTCTTGTTTCTATGGGCAAAATTAAAATTTTAAAGGGGATTTATGAAAGAACTAGGAAGACTCGACTGATAGAACCAGAGCCTGCTCAGGGCAGGACCCAAGGAGGCACGCTTGGCAAGGGCTCCCACACCGCCAGGTGACATACTAAGGGAACCAGTCTCACTAGACTGGCCTCTGGTGTAATTAGAGCGGCTAGCTCGGTGCCCTGAGAAGCGCAATCAGCCCCTTATTTCCGAGAGCTGACTGTGCAAGTTTTTTCTTTTTCTTTTTCATAATAGTATTGACAATGCTTGTGCGACTGTCCGCTCCACCCGCTCCACAGTAAAGCTGCTCATTATAATATTAGGCATAATATGCTTGTGTAACTGATGCTGGCGAGCTTGGCGAGCTCATCGATGCCCTCCGTATCAATCTCCTCAGAGAAAGACAGACGGAGCGCCGCGCCCTCTCCCCAGGGGGGAAGGACCGCAGAGCCCGAGAGCGGGCGCCGGATCTGGTGGTTAAGGAAGAAGATAGGGACTCACCCGTCTACATTCCCTCCACCGGATCCATATGCGAAACCCAA
>NW_015540861.1:1030603-1059752 GCF_001515605.1 Sinocyclocheilus anshuiensis | reverse complement strand
GCCCCTCCCATAAAGTAACGCGGGCAGGGAGGAACACACAGCCTGAACGTTGTCTGCCCTCGCCTTAGGTGTTTGGTTTTGTCTTGTGATTTCGTGACAAACAACACTAAATAAGACTCACAAACAGATATCAGACTGACACACACAAGACGCAAGTGCTTGCTGAATGACAGAAAGCTGACGCCGGTTTCACCGCACGTGCTTTTATGCTCCTGGTCACTACGTCACCCCGCCCGTGACGTCTCGCCCATCCATTGGACTGATTACACATGTGATTCAGAGCGTGGTCACGCTGGAGGCATTCCCGTCGCATTTCGACGCAGCTCGAGTTCCTGAAGGGGAATCTAAACCTTTACAAAAAGTTGTCTTTGAGAATGTCTAAATATAAATATAAATCCACAACTTAAAAAAAAAAGAAAAGTATTTGCGTCTAAAATCAACTAGATAATGTATAAGCCTTTTATATAGAGCTCTATAGGAATCTAGTGGCTAAACCATGGCATTGTTTTTCTTTTTTTACTCCCACCAGATGGAACTAATCTGCCTTCAAAAGTTGGATTTTAAAGGCATTGTCTCTATTTTAACATGAAATACAGCCATAATTGAAAAGTAATAGAAAAATATTAGGAAAAAAATGTTTGTATTATTTTCATTGGGAAAAATCGATCAAAATAATTGCATGAATATTAAATAGTATTATGAAATTCTCTCAAAATACAAAATAAAAAATATTTTTTTTTTATTTATAATTATCGAACAAAAATATATTACATTGATCTCACTGAAAATAAAAAAAATCTACATTTCAGGTGTCCGGTCCCTTTTGACAGCGACAACATGTGTGACTCCCAAATGAACAATACCAGAGGGTTCAGTTAGCTTCTTGTTTCTATGGGCAAAATTAAAATTTTAAAGGGGATTTATGAAAGAATTTTCAAGTATTAATCACTTTTTATTGCCAACGTGTGAACAGCATGTAACGTAACTTTAAAAATTAGAGCCTGCACATATTTTACCTTAATTCTACACCGCTGTTTCCGTTCTCATCAAAACGGTTGTTTATGCTCTAACAGCAACATTACACACTAACTAAAGTTAAAAAAAATTTGAAATCATAATAAACCACCCCTTTAAACTAGTCAAGTTGTATGTACTAGCAGATACATTCTTACCAAATCAGTTCAAATCACATTAATGTCAATTACCAGGTGGCTGAGAATACTTGAGGTGTGCTCAACAAGATTTTACAGTGCAGGTGGGCAGTTTGATGAACTGACTTAAATGGCTAGGTCTTCAGCAAAGGTAGCCTATAACATGTCTGATCCTATTTCAACACAATTATGCACGTTAGCTTTATTTTTGAAGGTGAAGTGTGTAATTTCTGTCCATCTAGTTGCACCTAACGGAATTGCATAAAAAAATTTTTGTTTTCAAACAGGTTTCCAGAATACTCTCTGTCATTTGTTGACCAATTTTATTCACATTTAAATGTTATACATTATAATTTAAGCTCCGTAATGTAGAAAATTAGGACTTGATTTCATCCAATGTTTTTTTTATTTTTTTTTATTGGATTTTAATAATATTATTAATATTATTTTCCCTTATACATGCAGCCTTGGTTACATCAGCAGAACAGAAAAATCATTTTAAAAGTGGAGAAAGCTTTTATGTTTTAATGAAAGATTATAAAAACATTTATAATACCTTCAGAACAATGTGCACTGATGAACAATGCAACAATTGCAGTTAATTAGAAGTTCTTTGGCCGATTTCACTGTTTGATTTTCTGTTGTGTGCAGACACTGCTTCATGCTGAAGAGAAGAGAATAGGTTGTGCTGCCTTATTTTAAATCAAAATTAGGACAAGACTCCAAAGTCTCATTCTCTTCAAATCATAATTACTGTAGAAAAAAAAAGAAAAAGAAAAAGAAAAAAAAATAAAACATTATGACATGAAACTATAAAGTGTAGCGAATTTAAACATCTCTCTCTAATTAATAATAAAGATGACCATTTTAATTGCAAACTCCTAGCTGGTTTCTTTACCCACAAACACATGGAGGGCTAATTGAATTCTTTAGTCTTCATTATTTTACCACATATTCATAATTTGATGTTACACTAGAGTGCCACCTCTAGCTCATTATGTTTATTATATGCTTTTCTCGCATGCGAACAACCTATGAATAAGGCCTGTGAATACGCCACCAGCTGCCCACAGATCATACGCTATAAACCAGAGCAAGAGTGCTGATTGAAGATAAGATTTTGCTTTTTATAGCCAACTAAATACGGCACAGCAGCTGATCCTGGATCAGTTCGAATCTGATGCTTTATATAGTCTGTGAGGTGACAGACTGGAGTTATTATGCATGTGCAGTGTGTATGTCAGCTTGTGCTGATTAGGATCGCTGGGTATGATTGCTATAAAAAAACAATTGGACAAGAGTTAATTAGCTTTTCTTTTCACGGTTACCATTGAGTGTGGGACCAGGATGGAAACCAAGAATGTTTTTCGCAGGACAGCACGCACGCACAAACACGCACGCATACTACATCGAAGACTTTGTCCCGTCCCAGGTGTACAGGAGCTGCGTGTGGTTTGTCCTACTTCCTGTACAGTGTGACTGTACCTCGGATTGTGCGCGAGCATGTGTGTAACGTTGCGACAAACACTGACCCATTTCAATATGCTGTAATATTTGCAAGCCTGGATAAGTTTGATCTTTTTCCAGAGAGCAGGAGCTGTTAATCTTGTAATGCAAGCGGGTTTAATTATAATCCAAGAACACCAGAATTCAAATTTGCACCTTTTAGTTGCCAAGATCAATTAACAACCGTCCCCCAAAGTCAAAGTTTACCACGGGCAAGATCGGACATGAGAATTGCTGCGTAAAGTGAGTTCATGCGCAATGCCGCCACTACATCACCAAAGTGATCTTGCATAAACGTTCGCAGGCAGACTTCTCTTAAATGCGCTCGTGAGTGCGTTACGCGTCGGACGCACGTCCCAGTTTTGGCACTGAGGCAAGTGTGTAGGAACCCAGCGCGTCCTCCTCTCTCTCCTCTAACCTCCTCACAGCGAGACGCACGATTTCACAGGATGCTTCACCATATGCTTCTCTTAACCACTGAGATTGGGGTTTGGGTGTAGGCGATCCATCGGGCGCAGAGCGAGTTCTGGATTTGGGTGATGGTGATGGTGAAGCGCGTCTTGCGCGCTGCCGCACGTTTCCTCGATCTTTCCTCGGGACGTCTGGCGAAGGGAAATGTGAAGAAGGCTTAAAGAATGGCATGTAAACATGGTTTCTGCCAAGAAGGAGATGGTGACTGCGATGTACCCCACTTCTATTTCCACTCTCCTCTACTTTCTGTGTGTGGCGGCTTGGTGAGTTCCAACTGGATGTGAGCGTTACGCATGGCATCTTTACGCATCGAGGTTACAAACGACAAACCCAGGCGTCTTTGAACTGTTTGTGCTGTTGATTGATACGAAAGATAGGCTTTTATTTCATGTGTGCACAATGTTAAAATGCTTCAGTTTGCTATGTGTTGTTTTTAGCATAAAGAGAATATCTGGACAGATCAGAAAGGATGAGAAATTATACCCGGAAAATTTCACACGCATTCTGGACCGACTTCTGGATGGATACGACAACAGACTCCGACCTGGATTTGGGGGTACGTGCCAAAATCTTTACAATAATTTGGCCAAAAAAAGCTCACGTTACTTTTAAAGCTTCTCGCGCAAAGCGAGCTCTCCAAATGTTGTGTTTTTACGCAGGTCGCATGCTGTTTACCAAGTGTTGTTTGTTTGGTGAGGGTTGGTGTCCTCTGAGGGGAGATGGAGGTGTAAGCCAACTCCAAATGTCCTTTTGCTGCCCACTTTCTTTCTCTGCTGTCCATGTATCTGTTAGATCGGTGCCTTTTGTTTAAGCGAGTTTGGTTATGTAATCGCGCCGAGAAAGCCGCTTAATGCATATTTTAAGCTTAAATGCTTGATTGTGACTGGTCAATCACATAATTGCTTATGAAATTGTTTATAAACCAATAAAGTGTGTAATTGCATAATACAATACTTTAGGTAACACTTTATTTTTCAGTGTCCTTGTTACATGTTGTCACGTTACGCTACCGGAAAGAACACGGAGCCGTGGATAATTGAAAGAGTCTTTATTAATCCAACAAAGGGGGTAAATCCAACATAGGAAACAGGAGGTAGACACACGTAAATCACTGGTAGACCCGACAAACACTAACTGCACAGACTAGGACTTATAAACACAGGGCAATCAGGGGAACACAGGTGACAACAATGGAACATAATCAAACAAAACGAGGACAGGAACATGACCAAATAAGGAAAAACAGGAACAGAACCAGGGGCAAAACACGACACAGAACAGTCCAGAATCCTGACATTACGCCACCTCCCGGAAGGTGTGTCCTCGCGCTGTCGAAACTACATGGGGAGGGGCGGGTAGGAATTTGGGAGGAGGTTCTGGAGGAGGATGGACACCCGGGAGTGGGCCGGCAGACACAAACTGTGTGTATCCCCACCCGAAATGTAGCACGAGCAGGGAAGAACACACAGCCTGAGATGCTGCCGGCTCTCGCCGTATGTTTGTCTACACTCGTATTGGTAAAATAAAGAGTGATAATGGACAGACAACACCAAATAAGACTGACACACAAAGAACGCTTGCTGAATTACAGAAAGCTGACGCCGGTTTCACCGCACGTGCTTTTATGCTTCCTGGTCGCTACGTCACCCCGCCCGTGACGTCTCGCCCATCCATTGGACTGATTACACATGTGATTCAGAGCGTGGTCACGCTGGAGGCATTCCCGTCGCATTTCGACGCAGCTCGAGTTCCTGAAGGGGAATCTAAACCTTTACAAAAAGTTGTCTTTGAGAATGTCTAAATATAAATATAAATCCACAACTTAAAAAAAAAAGAAAAGTATTTGCGTCTAAAATCAACTAGATAATGTATAAGCCTTTTATATAGAGCTCTATAGGAATCTAGTGGCTAAACCATGGCATTGTTTTTCTTTTTTTACTCCCACCAGATGGAACTAATCTGCCTTCAAAAGTTGGATTTTAAAGGCATTGTCTCTATTTTAACATGAAATACAGCCATAATTGAAAAGTAATCGAAAAATATTAGGAAAAAAATGTTTGTATTATTTTCATTGGGAAAAATCGATCAAAATAATTGCATGAATATTAAATAGTATTATGAAATTCTCTCAAAATACAAAATAAAAAATATTTTTTTTTTATTTATAATTATCGAACAAAAATATATTACATTGATCTCACTGAAAATAAAAAAAATCTACATTTCAGGTGTCCGGTCCCTTTTGACAGCGACAACATGTGTGACTCCCAAATGAACAATACCAGAGGGTTCAGTTAGCTTCTTGTTTCTATGGGCAAAATTAAAATTTTAAAGGGGATTTATGAAAGAATTTTCAAGTATTAATCACTTTTTATTGCCAACGTGTGAACAGCATGTAACGTAACTTTAAAAATTAGAGCCTGCACATATTTTACCTTAATTCTACACCGCTGTTTCCGTTCTCATCAAAACGGTTGTTTATGCTCTAACAGCAACATTACACACTAACTAAAGTTAAAAAAAATTTGAAATCATAATAAACCACCCCTTTAAACTAGTCAAGTTGTATGTACTAGCAGATACATTCTTACCAAATCAGTTCAAATCACATTAATGTCAATTACCAGGTGGCTGAGAATACTTGAGGTGTGCTCAACAAGATTTTACAGTGCAGGTGGGCAGTTTGATGAACTGACTTAAATGGCTAGGTCTTCAGCAAAGGTAGCCTATAACATGTCTGATCCTATTTCAACACAATTATGCACGTTAGCTTTATTTTTGAAGGTGAAGTGTGTAATTTCTGTCCATCTAGTTGCACCTAACGGAATTGCATAAAAAAATTTTTGTTTTCAAACAGGTTTCCAGAATACTCTCTGTCATTTGTTGACCAATTTTATTCACATTTAAATGTTATACATTATAATTTAAGCTCCGTAATGTAGAAAATTAGGACTTGATTTCATCCAATGTTTTTTTTATTTTTTTTTATTGGATTTTAATAATATTATTAATATTATTTTCCCTTATACATGCAGCCTTGGTTACATCAGCAGAACAGAAAAATCATTTTAAAAGTGGAGAAAGCTTTTATGTTTTAATGAAAGATTATAAAAACATTTATAATACCTTCAGAACAATGTGCACTGATGAACAATGCAACAATTGCAGTTAATTAGAAGTTCTTTGGCCGATTTCACTGTTTGATTTTCTGTTGTGTGCAGACACTGCTTCATGCTGAAGAGAAGAGAATAGGTTGTGCTGCCTTATTTTAAATCAAAATTAGGACAAGACTCCAAAGTCTCATTCTCTTCAAATCATAATTACTGTAGAAAAAAAAAAGAAAAAGAAAAAGAAAAAAAAATAAAACATTATGACATGAAACTATAAAGTTGCCTTGGTTACATCAGCAGAACAGAAAAATCATTTTAAAAGTGGAGAAAGCTTTTATGTTTTAATGAAAGATTATAAAAACATTTATAATACCTTCAGAACAATGTGCACTGATGAACAATGCAACAATTGCAGTTAATTAGAAGTTCTTTGGCCGATTTCACTGTTTGATTTTCTGTTGTGTGCAGACACTGCTTCATGCTGAAGAGAAGAGAATAGGTTGTGCTGCCTTATTTTAAATCAAAATTAGGACAAGACTCCAAAGTCTCATTCTCTTCAAATCATAATTACTGTAGAAAAAAAAAGAAAAAGAAAAAGAAAAAAAAATAAAACATTATGACATGAAACTATAAAGTGTAGCGAATTTAAACATCTCTCTCTAATTAATAATAAAGATGACCATTTTAATTGCAAACTCCTAGCTGGTTTCTTTACCCACAAACACATGGAGGGCTAATTGAATTCTTTAGTCTTCATTATTTTACCACATATTCATAATTTGATGTTACACTAGAGTGCCACCTCTAGCTCATTATGTTTATTATATGCTTTTCTCGCATGCGAACAACCTATGAATAAGGCCTGTGAATACGCCACCAGCTGCCCACAGATCATACGCTATAAACCAGAGCAAGAGTGCTGATTGAAGATAAGATTTTGCTTTTTATAGCCAACTAAATACGGCACAGCAGCTGATCCTGGATCAGTTCGAATCTGATGCTTTATATAGTCTGTGAGGTGACAGACTGGAGTTATTATGCATGTGCAGTGTGTATGTCAGCTTGTGCTGATTAGGATCGCTGGGTATGATTGCTATAAAAAAACAATTGGACAAGAGTTAATTAGCTTTTCTTTTCACGGTTACCATTGAGTGTGGGACCAGGATGGAAACCAAGAATGTTTTTCGCAGGACAGCACGCACGCACACACACGCACGCATACTACATCGAAGACTTTGTCCCGTCCCAGGTGTACAGGAGCTGCGTGTGGTTTGTCCTACTTCCTGTACAGTGTGACTGTACCTCGGATTGTGCGCGAGCATGTGTGTAACGTTGCGACAAACACTGACCCATTTCAATATGCTGTAATATTTGCAAGCCTGGATAAGTTTGATCTTTTTCCAGAGAGCAGGAGCTGTTAATCTTGTAATGCAAGCGGGTTTAATTATAATCCAAGAACGCCAGAATTCCTGTTAATCTTGTAATGCAAGCGGGTTTAATTATAATCCAAGAACACCAGAATTCAAATTTGCACCTTTTAGTTGCCAAGATCAATTAACAACCGTCCCCCAAAGTCAAAGTTTACCACGGGCAAGATCGGACATGAGAATTGCTGCGTAAAGTGAGTTCATGCGCAATGCCGCCACTACATCACCAAAGTGATCTTGCATAAACGTTCGCAGGCAGACTTCTCTTAAATGCGCTCGTGAGTGCGTTACGCGTCGGACGCACGTCCCAGTTTTGGCACTGAGGCAAGTGTGTAGGAACCCAGCGCGTCCTCCTCTCTCTCCTCTAACCTCCTCACAGCGAGACGCACGATTTCACAGGATGCTTCACCATATGCTTCTCTTAACCACTGAGATTGGGGTTTGGGTGTAGGCGATCCATCGGGCGCAGAGCGAGTTCTGGATTTGGGTGATGGTGATGGTGAAGCGCGTCTTGCGCGCTGCCGCACGTTTCCTCGATCTTTCCTCGGGACGTCTGGCGAAGGGAAATGTGAAGAAGGCTTAAAGAATGGCATGTAAACATGGTTTCTGCCAAGAAGGAGATGGTGACTGCGATGTACCCCACTTCTATTTCCACTCTCCTCTACTTTATATGTGTGGCGGCTTGGTGAGTTCCAACTGGATGTGAGCGTTACGCATGGCATCTTTACGCATCGAGGTTACAAACGACAAACCCAGGCGTCTTTGAACTGTTTGTGCTGTTGATTGATACGAAAGATAGGCTTTTATTTCATGTGTGCACAATGTTAAAATGCTTCAGTTTGCTATGTGTTGTTTTTAGCATAAAGAGAATATCTGGACAGATCAGAAAGGATGAGAAATTATACCCGGAAAATTTCACACGCATTCTGGACCGACTTCTGGATGGATACGACAACAGGCTCCGACCTGGATTTGGGGGTACGTGCCAAAATCTTTACAATAATTTGGCCAAAAAAAGCTCACGTTACTTTTAAAGCTTCTCGCGCAAAGCGAGCTCTCCAAATGTTGTGTTTTTACGCAGGTCGCATGCTGTTTACCAAGTGTTGTTTGTTTGGTGAGGGTTGGTGTCCTCTGAGGGGAGATGGAGGTGTAAGCCAACTCCAAATGTCCTTTTGCTGCCCACTTTCTTTCTCTGCTCTCATGTATCTGTTAGATCGGTCCCGTTTGGTTGTTTAAGCGAGTTTAGTTATGTAATCGCGCCGAGAAAGCCGCTTAATGCACACATTTTAAGTAGGAAGAGATGTTCGCTTTGTTTGCGTAAACCGCTCACTTTCCCCACACTCTCCTATCTTTAAACAGCGCGCACCAGCGTTTTAACCTGTTTTGCGAAGCCAAATGATTCGCTGCTATATAATTGCTGGTCATGAGCGAACAATTTTATTGTTGCTCTATTCTTGAGTACAATAGCATGAAAGATTTGACTGTGGTCATTGTGCTTGAAACTTCAGTATTAACCCCTTAGAGTGTGCTTGAATTTTTAAAAATAGCCAAAAATATCTGGATATTAAACTTCGCGTGTAAAATGTAACACTTTACATCTTCATTAATAGCATGAAAAAGCATTACTAGATTATATGATGCTTTAGAGATCATTAGTTAGTGTGCATGCAAATTGTTAGAAATGGAATTAAATATTTTCAGCCTAGAAACATGAGCTAGTGATGTATTAATCATTACATAATATTGATTAATGACTTATTGATGAAAGTTACTAAAGAAAAACATCAAGACTTGCTGCACACGTCAGTTTCCACTCTTCCCTTTCCCTCATTTAATTTTTTTACCCAAGAAATAAATAATCAAGTCAAAGACTGTGGTTCTCTATGCGTAATGCCAGGATGTGATTGGAGCTCTGGGAATGAAGCTCTGGTTTTTTATGCAACTTTAGTGAAGAGGCAGAGAGCACATCTCTCCAAACAGAGCAGCACACCCACCTTCACATGACAAGAGCTCTCGAGCGGAGCTGGATCAGGCTGGAGGGGCTTGATCAGCTCTCAGCTAGATGGTGTGGGTTCACAGTTCTAGTAGGATAGCATGAGTTGCCCTTGCCAAAGAATGCAGTGCTTCAGAGATGATAGATATCAGGGCTCGGGCGCGTCTCTTACCACTGGCCTCGTTGTTGTCGTCTGATTGTTGCACCATGAGGACTTGGGTTTGAAGAAATACACTTGTCAAAATATACTGTATTATGTAATTGTTCACCCAAAAGTAAAAATTCACTCTAATGTTGTTGCAAACCTGTTATCATTTCTGTGGAACATAAAAATAGCAAATTTGATCAATGGTGCATGTGACAAAAAAAAAGCACCGTAAAAGTAATCCATACGAATTGTCCACTATATTCCAAGTCCTCCGAAATCCGTTGGTCAAGAGAAAGATTTGTTTGTAAATGACAAGCTAAAATTTTGAGTTTCTGTTTCTCATACAAGCTGCCTTATGGCTTCAGATGACTTGGAACATAGAGCATGAGTCATATGGACTATTTTATGATACTTAAAAGGGTTTTTTTTTTACTTGACTAATCACTACTGTCGCTACTGAAAAAAAAGGTGTAGGATTTACTTTGAAACAATTTTCACAAATATTTCTCACAATTCTCAGAAATTGCTAAATTTTGCAAATAATTACAAAGAAACAGCAAGTAACTGCATCAAATGTGAAATTTTGAAGTAGAAAGACTGAAATTGTATTTCCTTGTAAAATGTACTCCAATAAACGTTGTTTTATTTACAACTCTGAAATAATGATAATAATAATAATAATTACATTGCATGAACTGTTGTTGTATTGAAAAAAAAAAAGCTGTTTGAAAATCTTCCTTTTGTGTTTCAATAGAAACAAATCAGATAATTGTCCTGCAGTAAGAGTATAGATAAAGTGAATGTGAAAAGCAGCTTGGTATTCAAAGAATTTGATGAGAAATGTTTCATATTGAGACCTTTGACTTGTGATTGCATACTTTGGTCTTTTGGTCAAATCTGTGCAGTTTGGGGCACTAATGAGATCTCTTTTGAATCTCAAAAGGATTCTCTTGACCAGATGCATCATCTGAAAGCAGGAGACCTAAGAAACCTCCATTTACTTTCAGTTTGATCTCATTTGTGTTGGAGAAACATTTGATATATTTAAAAGATCTCTTTTTTATTTTTTGTGTGCAGTGGACTGAGTGAGATTGTTCCTGTCTTTCATATTTCTGTAGAATTCATGGTTGTCAACTGTGAGAGATGCTCAGAGTGTCTGTTTAATGACAGATAATCCATTTTCTTGTGTTTGACTGAAGGCACTTCTCTCTCAAGTGATTTACTCAAGCATCTATCAGAGAAGCTCTAGAACATTAGGAGTTCAAACCTCACAAGTTCAGCCAATGAGACGGTTCAGTGATTAATCATGTGATTTAGAGCTTTGAGAGCCTTAGTCTGTTTTCAGTTACACTTTTGGTCTTTATTTGTTGTCGCGGGGGGAATGAGAAAACAGACTCGGTACAGGTCGAAAGAGCCCCGGAGGGTGATTTATTTGCCCACACACGAAAACACATCAAGGTAGACAGACGGTAGATTAGCGGGCTGACACTCACCCTCCCTCTCGCTGTCCGTCGCTAGGTATACCGGCCTTGGGCTGGGTGATCCCCGACGGGGTCACCGTGGCCCATTCCGGGCGGTACGGGGGTTCCGTGGGCATTGGCTCATCCGCAAAGTCGGGGAGCCCCGGAGGGTGATTTATTTGCCCACACACTGATCACACGTGCTCTGATGAATGGTGCTCGGTGCCCGTCTCAGCGTGGTGCTCGTGGGGTGAAGTGCCGTGGTGCAGATCCCTCTCCCAGGGTGCCTTCGGAGTCTGTGAACAAGGAGAAACAAGCATTAATGTCGCCTGGAGCTCCGGGGTGCCTTCCCGCTGGTGTCTCTTCTCCTGGCTTTTAAGGCCAGCGGGAACGAGCTCCAGGTGCGCCACTCATCGCGCACAGGTGTTGTGCGTCGGTGATCAGTGTGGCAGCGGCGTTTCCAGGGCGACGCTAATCTGGACTCGGGATACTCGCCACATTGTTTATTTATTTATCATTTTATTTTTCTCTCCACAAGAATTTGGTAAAAGTAGATAAATAAAGGAGAAATTGTTTCAGTCAGAGAAAACTGGGAAAAGTGAAATCCAAACGGACTCTTCCTTTCCTAATACACATCATACACACTACGCCATATTGTGTAGTACTTGACAGTGTACATTTTTAAGAAAAAATCTGCATAATCTGCCTCATAATTGACTTTCCTTTTGGCTGATGTCACATCCAAGATGTACATGAGTTTGTTTCTTCATAATTTGGAGAAATGTAGCATTACATCACTTGCACATGAATGGATCCTTTGCACTGAATGGGTGCCTTCAGAATGAGAGTCCAAACAGCTGATAAAAACATCACAATAATCTACACTCTAAAAATGCTGCGTTGTTTCAACCCAACTTTGGGTCAAATATGGACTAAACCTACTTTTGGGTTAAAAATGTAATTTAAAAATTTAACCCAACAGCTGGATTAGTCCATAGTTGACCCAAAGTTGGGTTGAAACAACGCAGCATTTTTTAGAATGCACAAATAATCCACACGACTCCATCTATAAACGTCTGTTGAAGCGAAAAGCTGCGTGTTTGTAGGAAACAAACCCATCTTTACAATGTTCTTAACTTCAAACTGTTGCTTCTGGATAAAATATGAGTCCTCTATCCATATTGCTTTATTCAGTGATAAAGTCATCATCAAAGTTTTTATCAGCTGTTTAAACTTGGATTCTGATGGCACCCATTCACTGCAGAGGATACATTGGTGAGCAAGTGATGTAATGCTACATTTCTCCAAACCTGTTCTGAAGTAACAAACATCTTGGATGGCCAGAGGGTGCATTTTCAACAGATTTTCACCTTTGGGTGAACTATTCCTTTTAGCCAAATTGCTGTTTAGGTGTTGTTTTAGACTACCGTAATACTGTATGTAATGCGCCTTTCTAAAATCTTAAGAGTTGTTATCTAATGATGCTTAACATTGTCATAAAGGTTATGCAATATTAGCAAATAATTACAGATTTTCCACTCTGCTGTGACTAACATTTAGCTCTGATTCTGATTTGAAACACACACTTTATACCATCAAATAAATTCTTGATTGATCAAATCAAGTCCTGTCCAGCATTATTTCTCATTATAGAAGTCAAATGAGTCGAGAATGTGGGTTCATGTTGACTTTGACAGCAAAAAAAGCAAAAGCAATCCTGTGCATTCGTAATACCTGGTTTGGGTCACATTTATAGATCACATCAGTTTTGTGCATTTCTAGTCATAAGAGGTTTAATGTGATTCTGATTCCTGTGTCCCACCAGGTCCAGTGACGGAAGTGAAGACCGATATTTACGTCACAAGTTTCGGCCCAGTTTCCGACGTGGAGATGGTGAGTGCTCTGAGATGTTTATGATTATGTGTGAACAGGTTGGATTTGTGTGTGTACATGTATGTGTGCACAAGCAGCTGTTATATAAGGTGTCATATCCATCTGCTGAGATATGATTAAAATAAATAATTCAGGCAGCTTGCCATTTAGATCAGTGCAAGGTGCAGTTATCTGCTTAGTCAGAGTGAATCAAGTACTGTGTGGCAGAGATTCAAAAAAACATTTGTGATTGAGTCAACCATTTCAGCAGGTATTTTCCCCTGAGAAGAATATGAGGTTCAGCACCTCGCACAAGAGCATAACAGCACTAAATGTGACCAAACTTACAGTGTTTAGAGCAAATTGGTACCTGCAGTATTAAAACCAGCAAAAAGGAATGCACAAAAGGACATTCAAAATCCATTTAATTTCCGTATTGTTATATGTTTCCAAGTGAAACAGAATATTCAGCTGGTTTTCTCCAGTACACTGAAAAAACAAACAAAAAAAATTGTGTAGAAACAATTTTCACTCAGAAATTCTAACAAATAATTAGAAAGAAACATCAAGAAACACAATCAATTAAATGTGAAATTTTGAAGTAGAAATTTGTTTTTAATTGTATTTACTTGTAAAACATACTCCAGCAATCTTTGTTTTATTTACAACTTTGAAAAAAAAAATCCTATAATATTATTGGTTAATGTTATTTTTCCCCACCCACGCAACCTTGTTGTGTTACAGTTACAGGGGATGTTTTTTACAAAAAATGTGATGAGAAATGCTTGAGCGCATATTGAGACCCTTGCCTTTAGCATACTCTAGTATTTTGAAGAATTTGCACAGTTTGAGACATTTCTTTAAAAAGTAAATAGGGTTCATTTTGTTTTATTTATTTATTTTATTTAATTATTTACAAGGAAATTCTTTCTTGGAGGAATTTGATTGAAAATGCTTAAGTTCATGTTGAGACCTTGACTTGACTAGATTGCATACTTTGGTATTAATACTTTTGGTGAATCTGCACAGTTTGAGACATTTTTTAAACAGTAGCCTAAATAGGGTTCAAATTGGTGTTATGTCATTTTTAAGGGTTACACTGGAGTTTTTACAAGACAACTCTTTCTTGGAAGAATTTGATGAGAAATCCTTGAGTTCATATCAGGATTATTCTAAAAAGTAAATAGAGTTCATTTTGATGTTATGTTGTTTTTAAGGGTTACAGGGGAATTTGGCAGGAGCACAATTTGTCAGCGTGAGGGGAAGTGTTTGTTTAAGTGTGTAGACAGTGTTTTTGCAAGATTATGGTGGATTTTATTTATTTTTTTTATTGAGAAGTTGCTTTTTACTGAACCACTCTAATGAAGCATTCTGTCAGGAGTAAGTCAGATTGATTTGCGTGCTGTTTTGACTGCTCTAAATCTGTGCTTTCTTCCAGGAGTACACCATGGACGTGTTCTTCCGCCAGACATGGGTGGATAGGCGGTTGAAGTATGATGGCCCGGTGGAGATCCTCCGGCTAAATAACCTGATGGTGACCAAAGTTTGGACCCCCGACACATTCTTCAGGAACGGCAAAAGATCAGTGGCTCACAACATGACGGCACCCAACAGACTCTTCAGAATCATGAAGAACGGCACCATCCTGTACACTATGAGGTACAGCACGTATACGCTGAAAAGAGTTTGGCAGACTGTGTTTGCTCGTGGGTGACCGACGTTATGCCAAGTAGGATGTGTTCCTGGATCATCTTTTGTTGGTCCTGCAACAACATTTGTGTTCAGTGGAAAATGGCAGGTTGATATGAATGTTGTTGAAGCCTCAAACGCCACCCTAAGGCTAACACTACAATTCTAGCTGTTTGAAAGAAAAGGATGTTGATCCAGGAACATGTCCTACTTGGTGTAAAGAACTTTGAAGGTGTTGCTGGACATCACATCCTCATTATTATTTTATATTATTATAAACCAAAATAATATTTTAACCATTTCTATCTGTGTTTTTTCCACAGGTTGACAATAATTGCAGAATGTCCAATGAGACTCGTTGATTTCCCAATGGATGGCCACTCCTGCCCTCTGAAGTTTGGCAGCTGTGAGGATTACACTATATATGTTGATTTTTTCACAGAACACTAAAGCATGATTTGAGACAGTATTTCAGAGTAAAGGAACATGGCAGTTTAAATGACATGTTTGGAGTGAGGAGAAGAACATTACTTATGAAGCGTTTCTTGAAGAGCACTTACATAATCCCTTCTTTAAAAATGGATTTCTCTCTCTCTTCACTGTCAGATGACTAAATATATATATACGGGAAACAGAATTGATTATTTGAGGGTTTCTTTTGTGTGACCCTACAAATTCAGAATTGAAGTTCATCTATATGCTAGTGAACTTCTAAAAGCTGACAAAATTCACTTATAGCATGCGAATTTAAAATTCAAAAGATTCCAGGAAAAGACCAAACCTATTGATAACTTGTTTGAATTTAATTGCATTTGTTTTTGTCCCGTCAAATGCATTCTAGAATGCAAATATCACTTCATCTTAAAACACGCCAAAAACACACATTGGAAAGGTGGCTGATTTAGAATAGCATACTGCCATAGGGTAGTATGCTTGTATACTATTCCGAATTGAGACTGTGCATCTGCTGCATATAGTATATACACTACCATTCAAAAGTTGGAATCCTTGGGATTTTTTATGATTTTGAAAGTAGTCTATTATGCTCACCAAGGCGGTATTTATTTGATCAAATACATTAATGCTGTAAAATATCATTACATTTTAAAATAACTGTTTTGTATTTGAATATATTGTAAAATGTAATTTACTCCTGTGATACAAAGCTGAATTTTCAGCATCATTACTCCAGTCTTCAGTGTCACATGATCCTTCAGAAATCATTCTAATATGCTGATTTGCTGTTCAAGAAACATTTCTTATTATTATAAATGTTGAAAACATTTCAAAAGAACAGCATTTATTATAAATGTCTTTACTGTCACTTTTGGCCAATTGAATGTGTCTGAATAAAAGTAATAATTTCTTTACCGACCCCAAACTTTTGAACAATAGTGTATACAGTAAATGGTATGTACATTTTATGTGTGGAATAACTGAATTGCTTACTACATTTGCCAAATAATTGTAATGTTCAGCAGAGCATACTGCATGGGATATTGCGTCCCACAATGCAATGTGCTCAACTTGACCATTCAAGTAATGTTACAATTTAAAAAATATTTTTTTCTTAATAGTCAGACTGTCAAGTTTTGTATAAATAAATATTTATTTAAATTTAAATAGCATGCAGTATCCAATGCTCACTGCATAGTATGCAGTAAGCTAGTATTGCATTCTTAACATAGGATCTTTGAGTTTTTATGGTACAAAAAATTAATTCAGCTTGTTGCCCTGGCTGCTAGTTTAAACACTGAATAGTTCTTTATCTAGAATTACTTTTTCATAGTTGGCTAAGCAAATACAAACTCATGACATTCATTATTTTCTTTGGGAGAGAAAAAAAAAATGCATATATAAATACAGTATATACACAGTATATTAGCTACAAGTTTAATTTAAGAGCAAATACCTTAGAGGTCTGAAAAGCAGCTCTTCTCCACAAGGAGAAATTACTTTTTCTTCCGAGTGTGTAAATACAGAGTTGGTTCATATTCTAAAAACTGAACAAAGAATCTCCATATCAGCAGGACTGTTCATGACAGTCGGTCAGCAAAAATGAAAACGAAAACGTGAAAAAAAAAGTTCAGGAACAGAAAGAGAAATCTGAAAAGAAGCCGTAATCTCAAATGGGAATATGTGGCAGGTGGGTAGGGCTCTTTTATGGAGACTGCTGGAAGATCTGGAGATAAAATCAGTCCAGAGAGCTCCTGCTGGCGCATTGTGACATTGTGATGGAGGACGATCTCAATGTTTTGGTTTTTAGTGGTGACTGCACTAATGTGCTGATGGATATCTTGCTCTCTCTTCTTTGTCTTCTTATACATCTTTCTGTCCTTTCTCTGGGCCGGAGGGGAAGCATCTAGACAGAGAGCTGTTCATCCCCTGTAGAGCCGAGAAGGTCACCACAGCTTTCCCACCTGCCCCGGGACTGCGCAGACCTATAACAGCTCTCATTTTCAGTTTACAATCTTTCCTTTGCACTCTGATACAGTTTTTTGCTCCTCTCTCATGTCATGTCATTCTCTTTCTTCTGTATTCATGTATTAGTGATGTTTGCTCGGGTCACTATCATTCAGAGTTAGGACTAGTGATTTGAGAAGTACTAAACCTTAAAACCGAAATTGTAGTACCATTATCAAAGGCTGCGATTTAATTAAATAAATATATGCGCTGCATGTTTCAGAGTGAAGCACGGCACTTTGTTCGTTTACAAACGCAGCTTGTGATCTGGTGTTTTCAGTGTCTCAGTTTGTAGTAGAACTCATATCTGCATCTGCTCCGAGTTTGGGTCACATTTTTGAACACCGCATAAACCAACCATCTTCCCAAAGCTTGTTACGGTGCTTGATATTGCAATCTGATGTTTGTTATCATACTAGTTGAAATGTAATTGTCATAATTATAAACACACTGGTTTGTATCACAAATAGTTTTGCGGATACTGCATTTCCTTACTTCCTTAGCTCTGCGTTCTTACTTTCTGACATAAAAACTCATTGGTTTAATGTTTAAAAATTAAGAGATTAAGGCAGCCATACATATTGGTATTGTGATTTTATAGTAGTAATGTAAATTAAAATAATATGTATTATTATTATTATTATTATTATTATTATATTTTTTCTTAAGTACTCAATTTATTATTATACGATGAAATATTATGATAGTAATAGGCCCTATTTCTTTTGTTTAATATTTTAACTTAGTAATAAAATATAATAATAAACAGAATAATAATAATAATAATTTTATTGTACAGTCAATTATTATTTATTGTCATATTGAAATACAATTACAAAAGTTTTGACGAAATTGCACAGTCCTAAAAACAAGCACAGCAAACCTGAAGCTTTTAAGAAGAAGAAGAGAAAAAAGCATTTTAAATCACAATCACATTTTTTTTTTTTTTAAAGGGCAAAACTCCTGATTGCATGAATTTTTATTAAAATGACTGGATTTTGTAAAATCCAGCAAATCCAGCGTTCACTGAGCAACGTTAAATGTAACTCATTGATCACCTTAGTAACCACCAGTATTATTTTATTAATATTGATAATATACTATTGCAGGTTATTTATTTATTTGGACATTTTATATGTAATTTTGTTGTGTTTTGTCATTTTTATTAGCTTTTTATATGTCTAAACAGTTTTTTATTAATTTGTATTTTTCAGTTTTTGTTTTATTTATTTTGGTACTTCAAGTTAAACTAAACATAAAATACAAATGCTAAAAATAACAAAAATAGCTACAATAAAATAGGTTGTTATATATATATAATATAATATAACATTCAATTCCCCTCGAAAAATTCTGTCATGCCCAGCGTTACTTTGGATCAAAACTTGCTTAGTCTCTCTGTCCCCTCTCTCTTCTCTCTTGCTCACTCTCTTTCTATTTTCATGGGGTTGTTGGTGGGTGTCTTGGAAGCACTTCCTCTGCTCTATTTCCCAATGTGTTGGGGTTCAGAAAAGAAAAGTAGAAAGAGACAGCGAGGAGGAGAGAAAAAGAGAGAATTAAGGAAGATAGAGATGATGATGATGATGATGATGATGATCTCAAAGGAGGACAGGAGCACAGGGAACGTGCTGACGGATTCCTGGATGTGCAGTCAGTCTCTACTCCGAGAGCATGAGCCGTTTGATGTATGGATTTCTCCCCCATAAATGAAATCTGTCTGATTCCGAGCAGGAGAACATCTCAGCGGATCTGATTTCTGTGTCAGGATGATTGTTCTGTTTGGCTCGGATTTGAGATTGGCACGCACAGTGGAGGAAGTGGGCAGCAGTGAGGAAAGATCAGTGTCTAAGCGGCGACCGTTCGACCCTGAGCTCGAGGACTAATACGCACAGTTCCATGCGTAGGCATACCCAGAGGAAGATTTATTGCTCAAAGATTGCTCTTTCATAGCTCAGGAGACGTAATAAAGTTCTCAGATATTTAATTGAAGTATTAACTCCTTTATTTCCTTTGGTGAAATAAAAATAGCTAAATCAAGACCGTTGTTGATATGGTGGAGTTCGTTCTTCCTATTGCCAAATTGCAGCAGTTTTTGGAAAGAAAAATCACAAATGAGATCTCTTTAATATCTCTTTTGTTTCTTCCTCAATATTTTTGTCTTGTTTTCCAGGACAAATATATAAACATTCTTAAATCAAGATATATTAACTTAAGACTTAAGGTATTAAGTCTTGTTTTCTGAAAAATGCATAAAAAATGAAGAAGGCTTATGCTTAAAACAAGAAAGAATGTCAGTAAGGTTATAAAAAATAAACTTAAACTTCAAGGGCAAAAAATATATTTTTCTTACAGATAATTGGCAGATAATTGTTCTTGTTTAAAGCATGAACTCACTTAATTTTGATCAGTTTTTCATAAAACAAAACTTAATAGTATTTTTTACTTCTCTAGTAAATGCATTGTCATTTAAGAATGTTTACATCCTATACTGAAAAAAAGACAAAAATTAGTTAGAATCTTGGAAGTTAGAATTTTTTTTTTTTTTTTTTTTTTTTTGCAGTGTGGCAATGAAATTAAATTCTCTTGAGAAAAGAAATCTCACATGTAATTCCACTAGAACAACAATCTCACCAATGTCTCAAACTGTGCAGAGATTTGCCAAAGCTACCAAAATCTGCAATCAACAATCTCAATATAAACAAATATTTCCCAGTCATCTGCAGTTTCCAGCAATATGCCAGCAATTGCCTCGTTTGTTTTCAGTTTACCTAAGGCTTTTTTACTCTGGAGAAAAATCGGAGCATCAGGAGACTGCAGCAGAAGTGTCCATTTACTCTCTGTTTAATCTCATTAGTCTTTTTCATTTCCACTGGGAATCACACAATGCCACAGATATGGTCTGATTGTTAGTGTTATGCACACATATATTCTAAATATAATGTAAGGGCTTGTTATGACAGCTCTGTTTTGTGTGTCAGATGCCTACCCAAAGACTGAGATGATCTACACCTGGACCAAAGGCCCGCAGCATTCTGTGGAGGTCCCACCTGAGTCATCCAGCCTGGTACAGTACGACCTGATTGGACAGACTGTGTCAAGCGAGACTGTAAAATCTATCACAGGTACAGACACATAACATACTCTCACAGTGACACCAACATTTTTGCTGCAAATATCTTGCAATATACAGGATACAACTGTCCAAATGTTTGGGGTCTGTAAGATTTTCTGTGTTTTTGAAAGAAGTCTCTTATTATTCTCACAAAGGCTGCAATTTGATCAAAATAACTGTTTGAAATTCAATTTAAAATAACTGTTTTAGCTGCGTTTATTTAATCAAATACAGTAATACTGTAAAATAGTATTACATTTAAAATAACTGTTTTGTATTTGAATATATTTTATAAAATGTAATAAAATTTTCAGCATCATTACTTCAGTCTTCAGTGTCACATGATCCTTCAGAAATCATTCTAATATGCTGATTTGCTACTTATTATTATTATCAATGTTGAAAACAGTTGTGCTGCTTCAAATTTTTGTGGAAACATTGTTTTAAGATTCTTTGATTAATAGTAAGGTTCATTTAAATTAGAAATATTGCATTGCAAATATATTTACTGCCACTTTTGATCAATTTAATACATATCTTGCTTAAAAAAAGTATTAATTTCTTTCAAAAAATTGTACTGACCCCCAAACTGTTGAACAGTAATGTAGTGCTTGCAATGCTGCAGTGTATTGATATTTCTCAAACACTGTGGTTGGGATTCTAAACCCCAAACTCAATGACATCACAATAGAATTAGAATTGTGATTGGTCAAGTTTTTTCTTTTTACTCCATATTTTTAACCATTTATAGCAATGTGTCCAAACCAGCCCTGATCATATGACAGGACATTTTGTCAATTGCTTGGTTTCTATGTATGTGGCCATCCAGCTGTAAATCACTGGTAAATAAAATCCTGCTCTCCATAACCATATATTAAAAAAAGCTCTGACTGGATGTTATGTCACAATATGCAGCACTTTCACTTTCAGTACAACAAAAGGGCCTGTTGCTCTCAGGGGCGGACTGGCCATCTGGCATATAGGGTGTTTTCCTGGTGGGCCGACGCACTTTTTGGGCCTGATACTTTGACCCATCATGCAGGGACAGCAGCGCATTGGTTTCTCTTCTGTTCTGACAGTGTAAATCCAATTGCAATGTATCATAGACGGAATGATGAAGTATATTGCTCCAACTATATAAATATTCCTTCACCCCTGGAAATATGTGGAAATATTACAAAGTCTGTAAACCGGACATTAACAGCGGCAGGACACGATAAAGACAAACGCAAAGTTGAGAGGACAGACACGTCAACAGGGAAAATACTGTAACGTTACAGGCAGAGCAAATTCACTGTTCGCGATACTCAAAATAATGGAAGAAAATTCTTAAGATTGAATTTGTGGTGGAGGTTTATAGGAATCTCTGAAGGAAACTGACTATCTTCAGAAAAGTTTAGATGGCATTTTCTTTTCATCTTACCTCCGAATAGTACATATTAAAGCAGTGTTTATAAGAGCAGCGCTTTTGTGTTTACAGGAAATACTATATTGCAGCTGTTTCATAAGCTCCACCTGCTGTCAGAGAGTGAATTTGCATTTTTAGCATAATTTCACAAAGTTAAAGTCAGACCACTGTTTGCTTTAAATCTTGTAATTGTACAATCTAATTTAAATTAAATAAACAAATAACTTATCATGCTACACATATGTAGCATCTTTGTTTGGACTGTGATTAAAATGCAGTGTTGCCTCTAATTTCAAATGGCTACAGATTTTTTTTAAGAGCAGTTCAGCCTGTAATAGAGCAAATAAACAGCTTGTTAATGTGCTCTTTCATTGTTTCTTGTCTCTTGCTTAAAGAAAGAAAGTCAGCAATCGGTATCAGAATCAGCCCATTTGCTGACAATCTGAATCGCCCATGAAAAATCTTAATCTGTGCATTTCTAGTTTTTATAGATAGCCATTTGTAGACAGTTACTTGACGGACTATTAACAGCAAGTCAAGAGCGAGTGAGTACACTGGTCCATTTAAACTGGTATACACAGTAGGTATACACACACAGTGTGTGTGTGTGTGTGTGTGTGTGTGTGTGTGTGTGTCTGTGTGTGTGTGTGTGTTTCGAACGACAGTGTATATAGATGGGTGCTGTCCGACTAGACTCCGATTGTAATGGTGGGCTGTTTGGACCAAAAATGCCAGGGTTGATTTTTTTGTCCCAGTCCAGCCCTGGCTGCTGTAAACTTATCTTGTCTGCATCTGGTTAGAACAAAGTGTTAGTCTTAACAGTTGCCCCTTTCACACATACAGTCTTTACTGGTAAATTACCAGTAAATTTTGAGAAAAGAAATCTCACATGTAATTCCACTAGAACAACAATCTCACCAATGTCTCAAACTGTGCAGAGATTTGCCAAAGCTACCAAAATCTGCAATCAACAATCTCAATATAAACAAATATTTCCCAGTCATCTGCAGTTTCCAGCAATATGCCAGCAATTGCCTCGTTTGTTTTCAGTTTACCTAAGGCTTTTTTACTCTGGAGAAAAATCGGAGCATCAGGAGACTGCAGCAGAAGTGTCCATTTACTCTCTGTTTAATCTCATTAGTCTTTTTCATTTCCACTGGGAATCACACAATGCCACAGATATGGTCTGATTGTTAGTGTTATGCACACATATATTCTAAATATAATGTAAGGGCTTGTTATGACAGCTCTGTTTTGTGTGTCAGATGCCTACCCAAAGACTGAGATGATCTACACCTGGACCAAAGGCCCGCAGCATTCTGTGGAGGTCCCACCTGAGTCATCCAGCCTGGTACAGTACGACCTGATTGGACAGACTGTGTCAAGCGAGACTGTAAAATCTATCACAGGTACAGACACATAACATACTCTCACAGTGACACCAACATTTTTGCTGCAAATATCTTGCAATATACAGGATACAACTGTCCAAATGTTTGGGGTCTGTAAGATTTTCTGTGTTTTTGAAAGAAGTCTCTTATTATTCTCACAAAGGCTGCAATTTGATCAAAATAACTGTTTGAAATTCAATTTAAAATAACTGTTTTAGCTGCATTTATTTAATCAAATACAGTAATACTGTAAAATAGTATTACATTTAAAATAACTGTTTTGTATTTGAATATATTTTATAAAATGTAATAAAATTTTCAGCATCATTACTTCAGTCTTCAGTGTCACATGATCCTTCAGAAATCATTCTAATATGCTGATTTGCTACTTATTATTATTATCAATGTTGAAAACAGTTGTGCTGCTTCAAATTTTTGTGGAAACATTGTTTTAAGATTCTTTGATTAATAGTAAGGTTCATTTAAATTAGAAATATTGCATTGCAAATATATTTACTGCCACTTTTGATCAATTTAATACATATCTTGCTTAAAAAAAGTATTAATTTCTTTCAAAAAATTGTACTGACCCCCAAACTGTTGAACAGTAATGTAGTGCTTGCAATGCTGCAGTGTATTGATATTTCTCAAACACTGTGGTTGGGATTCTAAACCCCAAACTCAATGACATCACAATAGAATTAGAATTGTGATTGGTCAAGTTTTTTCTTTTTACTCCATATTTTTAACCATTTATAGCAATGTGTCCAAACCAGCCCTGATCATATGACAGGACATTTTGTCAATTGCTTGGTTTCTATGTATGTGGCCATCCAGCTGTAAATCACTGGTAAATAAAATCCTGCTCTCCATAACCATATATTAAAAAAAGCTCTGACTGGATGTTATGTCACAATATGCAGCACTTTCACTTTCAGTACAACAAAAGGGCCTGTTGCTCTCAGGGGCGGACTGGCCATCTGGCATATAGGGTGTTTTCCTGGTGGGCCGACGCACTTTTTGGGCCTGATACTTTGACCCATCATGCAGGGACAGCAGCGCATTGGTTTCTCTTCTGTTCTGACAGTGTAAATCCAATTGCAATGTATCATAGACGGAATGATGAAGTATATTGCTCCAACTATATAAATATTCCTTCACCCCTGGAAATATGTGGAAATATTACAAAGTCTGTAAACCGGACATTAACAGCGGCAGGACACGATAAAGACAAACGCAAAGTTGAGAGGACAGACACGTCAACAGGGAAAATACTGTAACGTTACAGGCAGAGCAAATTCACTGTTCGCGATACTCAAAATAATGGAAGAAAATTCTTAAGATTGAATTTGTGGTGGAGGTTTATAGGAATCTCTGAAGGAAACTGACTATCTTCAGAAAAGTTTAGATGGCATTTTCTTTTCATCTTACCTCCGAATAGTACATATTAAAGCAGTGTTTATAAGAGCAGCGCTTTTGTGTTTACAGGAAATACTATATTGCAGCTGTTTCATAAGCTCCACCTGCTGTCAGAGAGTGAATTTGCATTTTTAGCATAATTTCACAAAGTTAAAGTCAGACCACTGTTTGCTTTAAATCTTGTAATTGTACAATCTAATTTAAATTAAATAAACAAATAACTTATCATGCTACACATATGTAGCATCTTTGTTTGGACTGTGATTAAAATGCAGTGTTGCCTCTAATTTCAAATGGCTACAGATTTTTTTTAAGAGCAGTTCAGCCTGTAATAGAGCAAATAAACAGCTTGTTAATGTGCTCTTTCATTGTTTCTTGTCTCTTGCTTAAAGAAAGAAAGTCAGCAATCGGTATCAGAATCAGCCCATTTGCTGACAATCTGAATCGCCCATGAAAAATCTTAATCTGTGCATTTCTAGTTTTTATAGATAGCCATTTGTAGACAGTTACTTGACGGACTATTAACAGCAAGTCAAGAGCGAGTGAGTACACTGGTCCATTTAAACTGGTATACACAGTAGGTATACACACACAGTGTGTGTGTGTGTGTGTGTGTGTGTGTGTGTGTGTGTCTGTGTGTGTGTGTGTGTTTCGAACGACAGTGTATATAGATGGGTGCTGTCCGACTAGACTCCGATTGTAATGGTGGGCTGTTTGGACCAAAAATGCCAGGGTTGATTTTTTTGTCCCAGTCCAGCCCTGGCTGCTGTAAACTTATCTTGTCTGCATCTGGTTAGAACAAAGTGTTAGTCTTAACAGTTGCCCCTTTCACACATACAGTCTTTACTGGTAAATTACCAGTAAATTACCGTTAAGAGATCATGTGTGAACAGGACCTTTTCAAAAATACCAGTAAATTTGTTCCGGCAATTTACCGGTATGAGAAGTTGTAACATTACCAGAAAATTACTGGTAATGCGCTCTGTGTGAACGCAGCACATTATTACCGGTATGAGCAAGTATGAGTTTAGAACGCGCTGAAGACAGACGTCTTCTCTGGGCCAATCATAACATTCTGACGCAGATACTCCGCTCTGTTTATGGAAGTCAAAGATATGTCTAAAGGTGTCTAATATGATGTCTCAGGGCCAAAAGTGCTGCATGAATGTGAACGTTTGACACAAAAATGAAAACATCAGCAAAAACACTGACCGTGTAAACCTCTCCATGTTGACAAACATAACATTGAGACGCACAGCCGTTTAGAGGTGATTTCCAGTTATTGAAGTCACAGAATTTACCGGTATTTTGAAATTGATGTGTGAATGGTGCTTTACCGGAAATAAGACGGAACGTCCTTACCTGTGTGAACAGCGCATTTTTGTATTTACTAGCAAAGTCGTTCAGGTAATTTTACAGCAATTCACAGGTTGCTGTGTGAAAGGGGCTAGTGACTATATGTGAAACATCAGTATTTAATTGACACAGAAAACCTAAACTTACCTAAAACTCAAAAACTGCTATTTCTTTGCTTGCTTACTCTAATGGAAAAATTAAATTTTAAACATCAAGCCCCCACAGATGTTATGCCTTAACCATTTGTCCTGTGTGCTACAAGTACCTCAAGCCTTAAGTCCATCTTATTAGTGTGCACATGTTCAGAGACACCTGGTCTGTGTCTGAGTCACATGATCAAAGCATATGGAGAATATCTGATAGTAACGTAAGCTAGATTAAAAGAAAAACCTTTTTTACTCATGCCACAAGGCCTAATGTTGGCTTAAATGTAAAGGTCAGCGTGAGCGCTTTCAGATCAGCTTGGTTTTTTAGAGCAACTGTGCACCTTAGTTAAACAGAAGCGGGGAAAAAAAACAATGGCATTTGTTTGTTCATTACATCTTTTTGATCAAAATTACATAAGAGATTTGGAGCATTCAGGATGTGTTTTGATTACTGGAGCGCTGTTTCCCAATATGGCTGTGAGCCTCATTCTGTTAAAAGAAGATGAATCTGCCAGAAAACTTTGCTGTACAGCCAAAATAAGTCTGCCGTGGTGACAGACTGTCATTCTGACCTTGTTCCTTTGCTTGTCTGCTCTTCGGCTAATAGGGCACTTCCTGTTTCTGTTTCTCTGTTCTTTCAGGTGAATATGTGGTAATGACGGTCTACTTCCACTTGAAACGGAAAATGGGCTACTTCATGATTCAGACGTACATCCCCTGCATCATGACTGTAATCCTTTCTCAAGTGTCTTTCTGGATAAATAAGGAATCCGTGCCCGCCAGAACTGTCTTTGGTACGTGATACTCTCAGATCTTCTGCACCGTTTCCCCCTCTGAGCCACCAACACCATTTTCATGCAAATACGAACAAAAATGCTGCTTCCTTCTGTCATATCTTCCTCCCTCCCTCTATCCGTTTCTCTTTCTTTATGCTTCTCTTCGTTTTTTTCTTTTTGTTTTATTCCACTGTGTGTAACCCTGGGTTAATGTCTTTTTTAAAGGCCACTTTTGAAAGTGGGTTAGCATCACTTTTTACCCAGATTGCAGTGCTAAAGATATTCGGTGTGGAATATGACTATAAATTGTTTAGCAAATGACAGGCAACTATGAGCTGCCTTAAAGCTGGCATCATTAAATATTCATGCATTTTGTACAGTCATAAAAACTTTAACACTTTCACACAGCGGTTAAAAATTTCAAGTGTTTTCTTTCTTTTCTTCTTTTTTTTTTTTTGCATTTTCTGTTGTATGTATGTATGTATGTACAGTAGTATGACCTTACGACAACTAGAACAGATTTAAATGCTCACATTCGCAAGTCAATAGGTACACTATTGTCATACACTAGAGTTTGGGGTCAGTATGTTTTTTTTTTTTGAAGAAATACTACAGCAAGGATGTATTACATTTATTAAAGTGACAGTAAAGATATTTATAATGTTACAAAAGATTTCTATTTCAAAATGCTGTTTTTGAACTTTGTATTCATTAGAGAATCCTGAAAAAAATGTATGTATCATAGTTCACAAAAATATTAAGCAGCACAACTGTTTTCAGTATTGATGATAATAATAAGAAATGTTTCTTGAGCATCGAATCAGCATATTTTCATGCATTTTGTACAGTCATAAAAACTTTAACACTTTCACACAGCTGTTAAAAATTTCAATTGTTTTCTTTCTTTTCTTCTTTTTTTTTTTTTTTGCATTTTCTGTTGTATGTATGTATGTATGTACAGTAGTATGACCTTACGACAACTAGAACAGATTTAAATGCTCACATTCGCAAGTCAATAGGTACACTATTGTCATACACTAGAGTTTGGGGTCAGTATGTTTTTTTTTTTTTGAAGAAATACTACAGCAAGGATGTATTACATTTATTAAAGTGACAGTAAAGATATTTATAATGTTACAAAAGATTTCTATTTCAAAATGCTGTTTTTGAACTTTGTATTCATTAGAGAATCCTGAAAAAAATGTATGTATCATAGTTCACAAAAATATTAAGCAGCACAACTGTTTTCAGTATTGATGATAATAATAAGAAATGTTTCTTGAGCATCGAATCAGCATATTTGAATAATTTCTGAAGGATCATGTGACACTGAAGACTGGAGTAATGATGCTGAAAATTCAGCTTTGCATCACGGGAATAAATTACATTTTAAAATATATTCAAATAGAAAACATTTCAGTTTTAATTTGTAATAATATTTCACAATTTTGCTGTTTTTACTGTATTTTTAATCAAATAAATGCAGCCTTAGTGAGCATAAGATACTTCTTTTTAACCAGAATAAGTGTGAAACACTTGAATCTATCTTTCTGTAGGGATTTTTCTGTTAGTGAGTCTTTAGTCCTGATCCAATTATGCTGTGGTGCCTCACGCGCTACTGAATCATAACATGTGTCACCATGTGTATCGTATAATGAGGTAATTGGCGATTCCCAGTATTATGAAAACGAGAGAGAGAGTTTGGTTTTTGTGTGTTGCAGAATCAAATCAACACAAAATGTGAGCCCGTGTATGCCTATTATATTTTCACATTTCATAAAAAAAAAATTTTCTCTAATTCAGTGAAAGTTTTTTGTTTTCAAAAGATGGTTTCAAAAAAATTATTTCCTCATTAATTTTGTCTTGTTTTCCAGTAAAATATGTAAACATTCTTAAATGAAGATAAAAATTAGTTCTTGTTTTCTGAACAGTGTATCAAAATTAAGTGAGTTTATGCTTAAAACAAGAAAAAAAATATCTGTCAATGAACAAAAAATCATAATCTTTGAATTAGGTTTATTTTTCTTACCCCATTGGCATATTTTATCTTGTTTTAAACATAAACTTCATTTTTAGGTGGTTTTTTTTTTGTTTTTGTTTTTTTTTTAAAACAAGACTTAATAGCTCAGTTATTTTGCTTCTCAAGTAAATATATCTTGATTAAAGAAGGTTTAGTATTTGTACTGGAAAACAACACTATATATATATATATTTTTTTTTTTTTTTTTTTTTTTTTTTTTTTTTTCGTTTT
>NW_015540861.1:1024129-1028708 GCF_001515605.1 Sinocyclocheilus anshuiensis | reverse complement strand
TATTGATGATAATAATAAGAAATGTTTCTTGAGCATCGAATCAGCATATTTGAATAATTTCTGAAGGATCATGTGACACTGAAGACTGGAGTAATGATGCTGAAAATTCAGCTTTGCATCACGGGAATAAATTACATTTTAAAATATATTCAAATAGAAAACATTTCAGTTTTAATTTGTAATAATATTTCACAATTTTGCTGTTTTTACTGTATTTTTAATCAAATAAATGCAGCCTTAGTGAGCATAAGATACTTCTTTTTAACCAGAATAAGTGTGAAACACTTGAATCTATCTTTCTGTAGGGATTTTTCTGTTAGTGAGTCTTTAGTCCTGATCCAATTATGCTGTGGTGCCTCACGCGCTACTGAATCATAACATGTGTCACCATGTGTATCGTATAATGAGGTAATTGGCGATTCCCAGTATTATGAAAACGAGAGAGAGAGTTTGGTTTTTGTGTGTTGCAGAATCAAATCAACACAAAATGTGAGCCCGTGTATGCCTATTATATTTTCACATTTCATAAAAAAAAAATTTTCTCTAATTCAGTGAAAGTTTTTTGTTTTCAAAAGATGGTTTCAAAAAAATTATTTCCTCATTAATTTTGTCTTGTTTTCCAGTAAAATATGTAAACATTCTTAAATGAAGATAAAAATTAGTTCTTGTTTTCTGAACAGTGTATCAAAATTAAGTGAGTTTATGCTTAAAACAAGAAAAAAAATATCTGTCAATGAATAAAAAAATCATAATCTTTGAATTAGGTTTATTTTTCTTACCCCATTGGCATATTTTATCTTGTTTTAAACATAAACTTCATTTTTAGGTGTTTTTTTTTTGTTTTTGTTTTTTTTAGAAAACAAGACTTAATAGCTCAGTTATTTTGCTTCTCAAGTAAATATATCTTGATTAAAGAAGGTTTAGTATTTGTACTGGAAAACAACACTATATATATATACACGCTCTCATTCTCCACTGGAAAAGTGTAACAATGACCCACCTTCAGATGGCTACTAACAGAGCGGTGCGCTTGGACCCGGGCCAGAGGAGCGGATTTTCATGTCCTAGATGGACGTGTGCTTAGTGAAGGGGTTTCTGGGTAATGATGACAGAGTGGGTTTTTGATGGCTGGTGCATGTTCAGAATGGATGCAGCAGGAGACCACAATGATCTGTTGTTTATCTGTTCTGGGATGGCTTCCATATTTCGCTTTCTCTACACATGGCTCTAGTGTATTCTGGAAGGATACTGGCTTCCAAATGGCTCCATTACTGATTGTTTTTTCTACCTTTGTCAGCACAATGTAGTTTGAAATTAGTTTGGGAGTGTTTAATAAAAGGGTTTACTTTGTTTTTTTGTCAACCCAGAACGTTTAAGATATAAAAATGGGTCAAGATCAGAAATAGTCAAAGTTATGATGTCAGAGCCATGATGACATTATCATATGAAGACCAATATTTGCATATCCGTGCCATACACTTCAAAACAAATATTTTCTAAGTCGTCAAAATGAAGTCTTAAAACAAGACCAAATATCTGCCAGCGGGGTAAGAAAAAGAATCTTGTTTACCCTTTGAATTGAGTTAATTTTTTTTACCCCATTGAGAGTTTTTTTTTTCTTCTTATATATTTTAAGTAAATATATCTTGATTTAAGAATGTTTAGATAATAGATATTTGTACTGGAAAACAAAAGTCAAAAATACTTAGGAAGAAATTTTTATTTATTTATTTATTTTGCAGTGTATACAGTACCTAATGTTCATAAGTGTCATAGAGGGCAAGTACATTTAGTCTTAAAGCTACAGTTGTCACGTGTTGGTTTCTGTTTAGTTCCTGTCTGTCATTATTTGGTTTGTTTCCTGCTCATTAAGTTAATCATCATTCATTAGTTTCCACCTGTGTTGTATTAATCATCTCGTTTGCTCCTTAGTTGCCTGCCCTTTATAAGCCCTCAGTTTCTGTCATTTCTTTGTCTTGGATTAATGTTATTTTTCAATGGTTTACGTGGTTGATGCTAATTAAAAAGACTCCTTTACTCCTACTCCTTCGTCGTGCGCAATTACTACAACCACAACCCCGTGACAACAGTAGTGTTTAATTTGAAGGAAAAATTTTCATGAAAAGTGTAATTTTTTGAACAGTGAGAACTTTTTTTTTTTTTGCAACACTTGCTAAAAAAGGGGGGGGAGGTTAGAAATGTAGAATACTATAATAATACTGTATTAATGATAGTAAATACTGTCATTATTTACTCATCTTTTACTATTTTCAAGTGTTTCAAACTCGTTTGACTTTCGTTCTTCTGTGGAATACAAATTAAATGTAATGATATTATGAAAACATATATTGTATGGTGAAAAGGTACTGTCAATCTCATAAAAGGACAAAAACACTATAAAGTTGTCATTATGGGAGCTTTTTGTGTGGAACAGATCAAGTTTTAAATGATTATGGGCTGAAAATTTTGCCATCTGCCGTAGCTCTCAAATCTCATTTGTGTTTTTGTTTATAATTAGCGATCAGTTATGAGACACGTGAGAACCAATGTTGTTTGGTGTCATTGACATAAAATCTGTCATGGCGCATCTTCAGAAGCCAAGTTCACAGAATACCATTTTAAAACAAAAAAAACATGGTATGGAATGACATGAGGGTGAGGAAATATTGACAGAATTGTCTTTTTCGGTAAAAGTTTACTATAAATTTGTTACTTTTTCTGTTAGTTAGCAGCTGATTGAAGGTCGTGTCCTGCTTTGTAACCCCTTTTGTTTGTTCCATTATCCGTCTTTGTTCATTTCGGTGACAGAGCTCTCTCATTCTTCTCAGCCAGTCGCACAAGAGCACTAAAGCAAAGCTCTCACAGCACTGTGGATCCGGCAGTGCAAAACATATCCAGCACCCCTGGCTAAATGTAGCCTGTGATGTACCTATTGATCGTTCCAGATCTGTCTGCACGTGGGCGTTTGTGAGTGCGCTGTGATCGTGTGAAGTTTTCCAGAGAGTGTGGATTATTCTCCACAGCTCTGAGCTCATCTTATAGGCAGTTTCACCATGGGTTTGATTTGGTTTGAACCCGAGTTCGATGCAAATCCCGCAGGTCTGAGAGCCACCGTGAGCAGTAGCGGTACCTGTTTACCACTGTAGCTAAGTAACTCAGGTGAAGATGTTAACTTCACTGTTTTATTCATGGTTTTGTCCTTTTGCTGTTACCAACAAAAATTAACATACATGGAGCAACACTTGTGTTTGTCTACGGCAGGTGTGAGGAAAGAGATGCAAAGAATGCTGCTCACCAAAGGCATTTTCTGCAGAGACGAGCAGCTTTGAGACGTGCGTTTTATAATATAATAGGGTGCAAATATAGAGATCATGCCCAGGTAATGCTTCACCCCGAATTTTTTTTTTGTTTGTTTGTTTGTTTTATTTTTATTTATTTAGCTGCATTTAACATTTTTTATAATTATTTTAATATTTTAATACATTATTTAATTTTAATAAAATATGAAAAAACATTTTTAAATAAATATATGTATTATTATATTTAAATCATTTAAAATTTGAAATATTAAGAAAATGAAGCAGTTTTGGATTCATGAGGTTGTTATTATTTCTCAATATTTTTTTATGAAAATTAAACATATTCCCCACAAATTTATACTACATCTATCATTGATGTGTTATAATTTTTCGTATTTTAATTTATTTATATATATAGTTTATTTAAATACAATTTGAAATATTAAGAAAAAAAAAAAAAAAATTGACAATTAAACACTTTCCCATATATTTATACTACATACACATTAACCTTCATATATAAATTATATATTAAATTATTTAATATATAAAGTCTATTTTTGCACCATAAGGTTGTTTTTATTTTTCAATATTTTTATGACAATTAAACGCTCTCCACATAAATTCTCATTATTTTAATTAACACTTTTTCTAGATGATTTTCATTGCTGTAGTTTAGTAGTGTTGTATTTTTACTGTATTACAGTATAAAAAAGTACTGTAATACAGTGTTTTCATGAAAATCAACATAAAAGCTGACTATCATGTATAATTTCTTTACACATTACATTAATGAGAATAAGATTTTGTTTGCATTACGATAATGAGAATTGAGGGCAAATGTGCTTAGTTGTCATGAAAACAATATGAATGCAAACAATATAAATGGTCATAAAAAAAGGTTTTATTTTAAGCTTATTTTAAATATTTTGATTTTGAATTTAAATCTGACTCAGACATGTTCTTGGCAGGTTTCATTTCAAGTGGAAAGAAAACAGCTGTCACACCAACCAACAAACAACAAATTAATAGTGTGAAAGTGCCTTTTTATGTCCGTGTTTATTTCTAACATCTTGCAAACTCAAGAATACAGAGAGAATATGTAGGAGAGCGTGTTTGTCTTGTGTGCGGGGTTGGCTTGATGTGCGAGAGGTTTGTGTGTGTTTTCTTATGTTTTATTAGCGTGTGCGTGTGGGTGTATGTGTGAGTCGAGAGAGATTCTCTGTGTGTGTGTGTGTGTGTGTGGGAGGAGAAGGGATACTGGCTGCCTCCGTGGTTGT
>NW_015540861.1:1005576-1023688 GCF_001515605.1 Sinocyclocheilus anshuiensis | reverse complement strand
GATCGGAGACTCTCCAGACACCGGATGACTGTATCCTTCCAGCCGAGGTTGGTGGTGTCTGGGAGCTCCGTGGGATGGTGGAACGTCATCCCGATCCGGAACAGCGTCGCGAGGGTTTCCCCCTCGAGGGAGCTGGCAAGGGCGAGCGGCACAAACGCCCGACGGGGTCTGGGCTCGCTTGAGCCACTGAGATGAACATTAAACGCTCCTCCATATGGGGACGTGGAGGAGCGCACGGGAAAAAAGGGCAAAACAAAAAACTTACAAAAACCGGAAATCAAACACGGGGAAGGGATGCCGCTTACAGTTCGGTCCGCTGTTCTGTCACGTTGCACACACACGAGGGACGATGAGACGCTGGACAATATGTTGACGGGACTTTATTTGCATGAACCACCAAGGAACCAAGGGAGACGAACACAGGAAGACGGTCCACGAAGACGTACAACAGCGGACAGAGAACTTGGGACTGGACGGACGCACGCGCGCACACGCACGCACACACGCGCGCACACACAATAAAACCAAGGGAAACACCTCGGCACACCTGGGATCCATGAACCATCATGGGGAACACCTGGGACAAATTAAACATGGGAAAGGAACACCTGGGGAGCAAGACACAGACAAAACATGGAACAGAGTCTGACAGTAGGAGAGCGTGTTTGTATTGTGTGCGGGGCTGGCTTGATGTGCGAGAGGTTTGTGTGTGTGTGTGTGTGTGTTTTCTTATGTTTTATTAGCGTGTGCATGTGGGTGTATGTGTGAGTCGAGAGAGATTCTGTGTGTGTGTGGGAGGAGAAGGGATACTGGCTGCCTCCGTGATTTGTGTGTTGGTGTATACGTGTGACTCACGTCTGGCATGCTCACTGCTCTGAGGGTTTAGTTTCACAGAGAGAGAAACCTTCCAATTTAAGACATCCAGGTTAAGAGTGAATTCCTGACTCCCCCTGGTGGTTCCAAGTGTTGCTGCTGGAGAAATCTACTAATTTTGGATCTGACCTTTAAAATTTATTTCAGGCCCAAAGAATGACTAAATAAACCGAATAAACCTAGAATGAAAAATGAATGCTTAGAGAAGTTTAAAAAAAAAATAGTTACGTGACATGTGACCAAGTATGGTGACCCATACTCAGAATTAGTGCTCTGCATTTATACCATCCAAAGTGCACACACACAGCAGTGAACACACACACACACACCATGAACACACACCCGGAGCAGTGGGCAGCCATTTATGCTGTGGCACCCGGGGAGCAGTTGGGGGTTCGTTGCCTTGCTCAAGGGCACCTCAGTCGTGGTATTGAAGGTGGGAGAGAGCGCTGTACATTCACTCCCCCCACCTACAATCCCTGCCGGTACGAGACTCGAACCTGCAACCTTTGGGTTACGAGTCCGACTCTCTAACCATTAGGCCACGACTTCCCCAGGGAAGTTCTTAAGGCTGAACATTGTGTGGTGTATCATTAGGTGCGCAGAACAATTTTTTTTTTCTGTTTTAAAAAAATGCACATGCGAATAATAAAATAAAAATTAAAAGGAGGAAAATGCTTCCCCTATGTATTGTTGTGTGCGCCAGGCGTTATTCCAAGTTATCCACGTTATTCCAAGCAAAATGTCGCAACAACTGCTGAAATAACTTTCTTTTTCAATTGACATCAAAAATCCCTTTATTTGTCAAGTCTTTTCACAGCCCTGGTATTCTTAAGACCTTCGCTACCTTTTTATTTCGTTTACTCTTTAAATAATAAAGGTTTCAAAAGAGGATTCTTGCAGTGATGCCATAGAACAACCATTTTTGGTTCCCCAGAGGACCTTTTAGTGATCCGTTAATATAGAAAACATTTAATCCGTTTAATAGAAACATTTTTTTTCTCTTAGTGTGAAGATCATTTTAATCTAAAGAAACTTTGGTAACACTTTATTTTAGGATCTCTTAACTAGTTGCATGCATATTACTAGAATATTAGCCATTTATTAGTACGAATTAAGCACATATTAATGCCTTATTCTACATGACCTTATTCTACATCCCTAATCCTACCCAATACCTAAACTTAACAAGTACCTTACTAATTATTAATAAGCAGTAAATTAGGAATTTATTGAGGGAAAAGTCATAGTTAATCATGAATAAGTGTTCCCTATTCTAAAGTGTTACTTTAGTTTACTTTATAAACTTTTTCCGCTACAAAGAACTTTTTGCGTAGTCGAGGTTTAATGGATGTTAAAGGTTCTTCATGGTACCATCAATACCAATAAAATAACCTTTATTTTTAAGAGTGCTTTAAGAGTGTATCGTGCTTCCCAGCTAACAAAAATATGTTTTAAGAACATTTTAATTATGTTCCCATTAAGTTTAAAAGCGTTATTTCGGAATTTTCTCTGAACATTCAAAACTTCCAATTGTTTAAATGTTTTAAAAATGCTTTTCCTTGGTAAAGCAAACATTATGTGAATGTTACTTTTGAATGTTCTCTAAACATTCTCAGACAAGTAGTAATGTTAAAAAAATGTTAGATGAATGTCCAACTTAGACATTTCAGAAAAAAAAAAGAAAACATTCCATGAACAATGTATAAATATTTTTTTTTTCTATTACTAGATAAAGGTTTGAGAACCTTGCCAGAATGTTAGCCATAGCTCTGAGAAGCTTCCCTGTTTAGCTGGGTTTATGGAAACGCATCTGGTTATGGGTTTAAAATTGGTTGTGAATACCATTTCATGTTTACTTTAAAGGGATAGTCTACCTAAAAATTGAAAGTCTGTTATCATTTACTCACCCTCCTGTTTTTCCAAACCCTTATGAGATTCTTTCTTCTGTTGAACACAAAATAAGATATTTTGAAGAATGTTGGTAACCAGACTGTTGCTAGTAGCCAGTGATTTTCATAGTAGGAAAAAAAAAGGCTATGGAAGTCAATGGCTACCAGCAACTGTTTGGTGTCCACATTCTTCAAAATATCTTATTTTGTGTTCAGCAGAAAAAAAGAAACTCATATAGGTTTGGAATGACTAAAGCTAAGTAAATAATGACACTTTTTCATTTTTGGGTGAACATTCCCTTTAAGTGGAAGATCTCTTCTTTAGAGTGGCTTTCTTAGAATTGTTGTTTCAATGTGCCTTATTGTGTCTTTATAACCCATTACTTCTGTTAGCCTAATGTTATGGACTTTTGTGGTAAACTGATGGGGCACTAATAGTTTTGCTCATCAAATTGCCTTGATGTTAAACTCTCAGCAAATTACGCTGTTGTACGGTGGTCAGTTTTAAAGCACTCCCGAGGAAAAGAGAATAAAGGCATGATCACTAATGGACACTTATGGACTATTGGAGTGATTCTCAAACAGTGTGTTTACATTTATGATTTGCAGTCAGAGGTGAAGCATTTTTACCTGGTTATAAGTAATAACGATTTTGATACACACATTATGTACTATCATTTGGTAGAAATTACCATTAAAAGCAGTATGCTCATATCAATTCATCACAGACTATGTTAATTATCAAAAGCACATCAAATAAAGTGGTTCACAGGTCATGAGCATACATTCACACACTTTTTTATAATACACAACCATAAACACCCACATGCATTCTCAAACTTGCACACTCGCAATTTAGTAGCCTTTGTTACTAGTTATTGTCATTCATATTTTTAATGTGCTTTTCTCACAGGAATCACCACAGTTCTCACGATGACGACCCTCAGCATCAGCGCTCGGCACTCTCTGCCCAAGGTCTCGTACGCCACTGCCATGGATTGGTTCATTGCTGTGTGTTTCGCTTTCGTTTTCTCTGCTCTCATCGAGTTTGCGGCTGTGAACTACATCACCAATGTTCAGGCAGAGAGAGCCAAGAGAAAACAGGCCAAAGCCGCCGCAGCCAAGAGCTCCACACCGTCAGGCAAAGCCAAAGACACAGAGGAGGTTCTACAGGTGAGATGATGTTACACACATTACAGAGACTATATATACATTATAAAACACGTAGTTCTGGCTTTAAAATTTGATGCAATGAGCCATGTCTGAAAGTGTGTGAAATGTTACGCTGTACATCAATTCAATTATTAATGTGCCACATTGCACAGTTCTCATGCTGCCTCTTGAGAGGTTCCTACTTACATGTAAGCTCAAAAGACATTTTCAGTGGAAAACGTGGACATGTTGGCAAATTTCATTTTTATTAGTAGTATTTTTTTTTTGTTTTTTTAAGCATTAAATGCTGCCTTCAAATCCTCTTGAAAGGTTTCTGCTTGCTGGTACTTAAAGCATTAAATACATTTTAAGTAGAAAAAAAGCAGGATGGTTTTTCAGGTCTGGTGCAACAAAATGTGCATTAGATGTGTAATTGATGCTTTATGTATATTATCATATGTTATTATATTATCTATGTTCAGTATTTTATGGCAAGTGTAATCAATATTTTTCATCAGCAGCACACAAAATGCAAGCAAGCAAAATGTATTGTATTTCTTAAAATAAGTATTAAAATAAAATCAATATTTTTCATTTTGCATAAAGAAAATGAAATCTATTTCATAAGCCATTAATTAAGTAATTTATTTATATTTGCATTATTGTCATGACAAAGCACATTCTGCATGCAGGTTATCATTACTGTACTGCATACCTTTTTCTGTAATTTGATTTTTTTTTTTTTTTAGCATTCTCAGTGGTGATTCTCATTAGTTTTGACTAATATATCTTTTTTTATTTCTGTATTTATGTTTTTACAGTAATCAAGTTAATAGTACTTAAATAGAATTAATTTTATTTTCTTCCTTTGATTTTGGGATGAACTGCAGTTAACTTTTATTTATAACTTTTATTCAATTAACTTGATTTGTATTGATTAAAAAGTATAATGTGTAAAAGCAATATGCAAAAAAAAAAGTAAAGGGAGGGAGGAAGGAATAATAGCAATTAAGTCATTTGTTTTTGTATTTTTGTGTTTTTGCATTGAGTAAGATGACCATTCATAGCTAGAATTTCATAATGGGAGTTTTGCAAATTGAATGTTAGTTTAATTACAACTGATAGGACAGCACATTGGGAATGTGCATGTGAGTTGTGGATTTAGTCTTTTGCTGGGATATTGTGCGTAAACTGAGATGGCGGATTAGAAGTGGCATGCTGACAGCTGTGAGACTTAGTGAAAGTGTGTCTGTCAAACTGTTGACGTGATGTATTTCGGGCCTGTCTTTTATGTCGTTTATTTCTACAGGCTGTTAAAGATGTTAATGTACCTTGTCTAATGGTGGCTCTCTGTAAGCCACTCAAATCACCTATATTTATCTTCCCCCTTTTCTCCTTCTCTGTCTTCTGCTCCTCATAACACACATTTTTATTTGTCGAGTAAGGATGGGGATCTTCACAGTGAATGTGAAAGTCTGAGCAGACGCAGGTTAACAGAGCTCATATGACTCAGTCGGTGTGCTCAGCACAGCAGGAACTGTACGTTCGACTTCATACACGTTACAAACATTCCAGCCTGGGAATTCACAACATTTTTTCAGTGCTCACATCCCAAATGTTCAGTGCTGCTTCATGATTTCATAGCTAGAGTTTTACAAACTACACTACTGCTCAAAAGTTTGGAATAATTATGATTTTTTTGTTTATGTTTTTGAAAGAAGTCTATTATGCTCACCAAAGCTGCATTTATTTAATCAAAAATGCAGTAAAATTAGTATTACTGTGAAATATTACTATAGTTTAAAAGAGACGTTTTCTATTTGAATATATTTTAAAATGCATTCTAATATGCTGATTTGCTGCTCAAGAAACAGTTCTTATTATTAGTTGTGCTACTTAATATTTTTGTGGAAATCATGATACACTACCATTCAAAAGTTTGGGGTCAAAAAAATGTAATTAATTAATATTTCTATTTAGCAAGAATGCATTAAATTGCTCAAAAGTGACAGTAAAGACATTTAAAACTGTTAAAAACATTTATATTTCAAATAAATGCTGTTCTTTTGAACTTTCTATTCATCAAAGAATCCTGAAAAAATATATAAGTTTCAACAAAAATATGAATCTGCACAACTGTTTTCAACATTGATAATAAGAACCATTATTTATAATTGAGCGCCAATAATAATTGATAACAACTGAGCTCCAAATCAGCATATTAGAGTGATTTATAAAGAATTATGTGATACTGAAGACGAGTTATGATGCTGAAAATTCAGCTTTGCAGCACAGGAATAAATTACATTTAAAAATACTAAATTGTACTAAATAGTTTTACTAAATTGAAATAAGTTTTCACAATATTACTGTTTTTACTTTATTTTTGAGCAAAGAAATGCAGCCTTGCAGAGAATAAGAGCCTTCTTTAAAAAAAAAAAAGTAATTAATAAAAACATTTTAAAAATACTTACTTTTGACTAGTTTTACTGGATTTAAAAATATATATATATATTTGCATATGTTGAATAATCTTATTGGGGATTTGTATTTTCTAAGAAATAAATGGATTAATGAGCTGCCTTTAATAGGTTTTTCTGTTCCGGAATAGAGAACGGAAGAGAAAATGATCATATACAGACAGAAAGCGGAGACTGAAAAAAAATCAAGTAAAATATACAAATTATCAAGGAAATGACATGAACTCAGCATTATGGGTTTGATCCCAGGAATCATCTTCAGTCCCTGTGTCAGAGTACTACATCTGTTGAGATTTGAACATGACACTCTGCTATCCCATGAGGCCATCTGAGCTGAGGATCTAGTTGTAAAATATGGAGGACTGTAAACCAGGAGGTTCTTTTTAAGTGTAAGTGGCTGTAGATACCAAGAAAGTTGTTTCTTGTAGTTAAAAAGTAAGTTCTTGTTTGACAACATGGCAGATTTTGCCTTGAGAAAGTGACGATGTTCCTTGTGGGTCTGATCATCAGTCAAAGTATGTAGTTTGTTTGTAAATGCATTAAAATATTGCATTCATGCATACCTATAGAATGTTTTTTTCAACAGAGAAGTAAGTTCTTCATCAAATGTAGAACATACTATGAAGGTACAGGAATTCGGACACAGTTTACATCTCTCAGAGCTGGTAATAAGTCTCTTTCTGTCTCTCCTCACAGCTTGCGCTAACATATTTTCCACACACCACAAGACACCAATTACACTTTGCCAACTGTTCATTTCTCAGAGGAAATGGTGAAAAATATCAGGGTGAAACTGGGCTATCAGGCCCAGTGAGAAAAAGAAAGATCTCTCTTCACTATAATCCCAGTATACGTGTTTATCTCATGTACAGAACAGCACTCAGTATATAAAAACACACACATTCACCTCTTCTATTCACATTTTAGATGCTTACTTTGGGGGAGAATCTATTGAATTCTGTAGAATGTAGAGTATTTCATTTAGGACTGTCAAGTAAAGTATCATTGTGAGATTATTGCAATGTATATACTACTGGAATAAAGTTTGAAATAGTTACATCAATTATATTAATGTTTTTGAAAGAAGTCCCATTTATAAATTATTATTTATTAGTAATATTGAGAAATATTATTACAAATTAAAATAACAGCTTTCTGTCTGAATATATTTTAAAATGAAATTTATTTATGTGATGCAAAGCTGAATTTTCAGCACCACTACTCCAGGCTTCAGTGCCACATGATCCTTCAGAAATCATAATAATATTCTGATCATTTTAATGTTTTTTTGCCTATATATATATATCAAAATGCATCACAGAAGACAGTGAGCACTAACATGTCTGAAGTGTCAGCACTGGAAAAATGTTATGCACTTTCAACCATGAATTCCCATCAGCCCCTGCTGTAAAATCTCCTCCCTTAATATCATTGGGATCTGTTACACTTGTGCACACACTCAAACACACACACACACACACACTGAGTGGACTCATCTCTCTTGTCCTTGTTTATATGAAAAAAGCTGTTTATAGAATAGCTCCACCCTCCTCCTCCTCCATACACCCACAAAGAGCAAACCATCTGATCATAAAAGCTCCTTACAGCCCTGAACGTTACCGCAAGTGTGACGTCTGATCAGCTGCACATTACAAAAACATGCTCACTGCATGGTGCACTTCATTTGGTTCCTGATATCTTGTTTAAAATGGTTTCAATGATGCATATTGTGTAAACAAAAATATTATTTATGTAAATAAATAGTTTTATTATTTTGGCTGCAATAAAATGGCTTCATCAAATGGGTTATGAATGTGTTTTGAACGGTTTGATTCAGAGGCTGTTGCAAGACTCTTTCGTGTCTTCTCATTAAAAACGCAAGTTTGGCAGCTCAGATGTGGCAATGCAATAGTGTCATCAAACACATTTAGAAAAGATTATTAAACCATAACTAGATTTTATATTACTTCATATTACAGAAGACAAAGTGTTTTTTGTAGCTCTGTTTGCTTTAAGGTTTTAAAGCTACTGTCAATGTTAATTTTAAAGGAATAGCTCACCCCAAAATTAACTTTTTCTAAATGTACTCAACCTCAGACCATCCAAGATGTAGAGAAGCTTGTTTCTTCATAGGAACAGATTTAGAGAAATTTAGCATTACATGACTTGCTGACCAGTGCAGTGCAGTGAATGGGTGCCGTCAGAATGAGAGTCCAAACAGCTGATAAAAACATCACAATCAAGGAAGCGTTGTTATGGATTATGGACTTGTATTTCGGCTAGAAGTGACACTAGCGTTAAAACGCTGTACTGGAGTCTTGTGGATTACTTGTGGATTATTGTGATGTTTTTATCGGATTTTTGGTCTCTCATTCTGACAGCACACATTCACTGCAGAGGATCCATTGGTGAGCAAGTGATGTAATGCTAAATTTCTCCAAATCTGTTCCAATGAAGAAACAAACTCATCTACATCTTGAAAGACCTGAGGGTGAGTACATTTACAGCAAATTTACATTTTTGAGTGAACTATTTGAACTATGTAAATAATGAAAACCATGCTTTTTCAATAACTAATTATATTCATTTCAACTTGAACAGCTTTATACAGACAGTTAAAACAAAAATTATATTTGCTTTGCTGAGAATATCTGTTGTGCGTTATAGTTATATTTTCTCCATTTTACCCAACAGCAAAACTCAGACACTAATGGCAACCTGCGGAAACGCGGCAACTCCAATGTTCAGTCTCAACCAGACTCCAAGAAAACCCAAAGAACCGAAACGTCTGGCAAGAGCGGAGCATCCACATCCAAACCAACCTTGACCAGCCAATCATCTTCCACCTCAGAGGGTACCACCAGTTTCTCCAGCCAATCACGTCTCAGCCCCAGTTCTGCCAGCCAATCAAATGCAGCCACTTCATCCACCAAGACAACACCGCCGGCCCCGCCCTCTACGCCAACAGTTCCCGAGAAACCATCGCCCAGTGCAACCGCAGGCTCCGCCCCTCTTCACCATCTCCTCGGGCCTAAATTACAGAATATTAAAAAGAAGGAAACCAAGGCTGCACCTCAACCTGCCACTCCTCTAACAGGAGGAGCCAGCAAGATCGACGAATACGCACGTATTTTATTCCCAGTGTCCTTTGGGGCATTCAACATGGTGTACTGGGTGGTTTATTTGTCCAGAGACACCATGGAGGCAAAGGTAGGCTAACGAGAACAGGCTTGGATGTTTGTATCTTTTTTTCTACAACTCAGATGAAATAAAGAGCACTCTTAAGGATTACATCAACAAGCAATTCCAAGAAACTAAATTATATTACAGCAGACAAAACTGCACAAGCGCACAGAAGAGTGCACTTTTTTTTTCTTCTTTTTATTTTTTTTTGGTAATCAAAAGGGCCATACACAAGATTAAGCATGTGGATATATTATAATAAGTAAAAAATAATTAAATTAAAAAACAATCCAAGAAATCTCACAGGAATGAATTATAGATTTATCTGTCGTCTGTGTGAATAGCCATATTTCCAGTCTGTCCTTTTTATCACCGGACATACTGAAGAAGGAACAATGCCACTGAATAGAAAAGCCAATACTAGGGTCGTTTAGTCTATAATAATAAACATTATTATATATATATATAGAGAGAGAGACTAAATTATATTACAGCAGACAAAACTGCACAAGCGCACAGAAGAGTGCACTTTTTTTTTCTTCTTTTTATTTTTTTTTGGTAATCAAAAGGGCCATACACAAGATTAAGCATGTGGATATATTATAATAAGTAAAAAATAATTAAATTAAAAAACAATCCAAGAAATCTCACAGGAATGAATTATAGATTTATCTGTCGTCTGTGTGAATAGCCATATTTCCAGTCTGTCCTTTTTATCACCGGACATACTGAAGAAGGAACAATGCCACTGAATAGAAAAGCCAATACTAGGGTCGTTTAGTCTATAATAATAAAGATTATTATATATATATATATATAGAGAGAGAGAGAGAGAGAGAGACTTCCGGTAAAAATCCTTCACTCAGAAAGCTGGAATTTTTGGAAACCCTACAGATCTGAACTGACCATGCGGATGTCTGCCAAGAAGATGTATTTCTGACATAATGCACAACTCATTTCTTTCAGTTGTGAAGAAATCTAATTTTAAACCACATCATGGTGTATGTAAACTATCAGGCATGAATGGTATCTATCCTGTGTTCTCTCGTCGAGAGAAAATGTTGGAACGGAGCGTGTCCTGATTGCATGTCTTTTATTTTTTAAAGAGACTATAAGACTATAAGTCGTTAAAGCACAAATAATGATTTTCTCTCTTTGTTTTGGAAGTTGAATGGCTTGTTTTTAGTTCAGTTCGATTTGGGTTTTGTTTTCATTATTGCAGTATTTTTCGTCTTATAGCTGATATTCTCTGCTATAAAGTGTGACATAGGGAAGGAGTTTCACCATTTGAAGCACACAGCATGTGCCGACGGGCCCCCTGGAGCCTGGTGCCGTGGCAACCGCACAGGGGCCAGATGGTTCTGGAGTCATTTAGAACAGTAAGAGGGTTAAACAGACTGATGTTGTCATACAAGAGCCAGAAGATGACAAAAACCTCCACCGATCCACATAGGGCTGTTTTTGTATGTGTAAATTGGATTTTAACAGTGATTGGTTGAGGTCTTCGTTATCCACCAGTCGTTAGTTGTCACAAAAAAAATCAGAGTAAAAGGAATATATCGCTCAAAAATGGTGCCATGGAACAAGAACATTTTTAGTAGAATGTTTGATGTCAAAGTCCAAAAATGACAAAAAGTACTGTAAAAGTAGCCTTGATGACTTTGTGCGAGTTGTTGTCATTTTTTGCATTGTCATTTTTTAATAGATGTGAATCATATAAGATATGGAAGAAGAGTTCATCAACAAATAATTTCAATTTTGTCTTGTTTATCAAACAAAGCTATTGTATGATTTTAGGAGACTGAATATAGAGCATTTATATACGAAAATAGTCATATGAACTACTTTTATGGTGCTTTTTTGTGCTTTTTGGAGCTTGACAGTTCAAAAAGGGGGGTTCTCAGCGATGCCATAGAAGAACAATTTCTGCTTCCCCAAAGAACTAGTGAAAGTTCTTAAACGTTTTTCTAAATGTGACAAACCCTTTAATACACCAAAGAACCTTTTTAGACTCCAAAAAGGTTCCTTGGATGTTAAAATGTTTCTTTTAAAAAAACATTTTTCTTGTGACAAAACTTTTAATAGTTCTAAAGAAACTTTTTGCACTATATAGACCCTTTTGTGCATTCGAAAGGTTCCTTGAATGTTAAAAGTTCTTCATAGAACCATAGATCCCAACAAAGAACCTTTATTATTTACGATGTTCACTTATATACTATGTGTGTGTGTGTGTGTGTATGAATATACATGAAGAAAAAAAATCTCCTTTTGTGTTCTACAGAAGAAAGCAAGTCATACAGGTTTGGAACAGCATGAAGGCGAGTTTATTTTTGGGTGAACTGTCCCTTTAAAGTTTGATTTATTTGACTCATGGAGTTTTGCTGTATAGTATAGTTGCGCTGGAGACTGCTGAACTGATTCTGTGATTTTTGGGGTGATCTTAGCAGACGGCTTTTGAATCCTGTCAGGGTTCTGTCACTTATGTCACCATATCTCCCTGGATGTGTCCTGTCCTGTCCTGTCCTGTCCTGTCCTGTCCTGTCGTGTCCAGATCTTACTTGCCTAGCCTTGCCATCCTGTTTTTCCCCCACGGGGTAGTTTTTGTTGTCTGTTTTGTTTTATTTTATTAATAAAGCCCTTATCTTCCCGCACTATTGAGTCCTCGCTCCATCCTTCATCCCCAACCCTGACAGTACGAACTGACCAAAGATGAGGACTCAGCGGAGGAAGGGCTTGCGCCGTCCACCAGCCTCCACTCTCTCCAGCCCCCACTACCAGCGCATGCTCCAATTTAAGACCTTGAGCTCCCTCCGTCAACGGGGCTGATGTGAGGAATTTTGCCCTGGAGTTCAGTGGTGCTGCAGAGGGGTTGGGGTTTAGTGATCCGTCCCTCAAGGACCTCTTTAATTACGCCATTGATGAGCCCCTCAATTGGTGGAGAATGAGGGGGCTGGACCACCTGACGTTTGGGGGATTTGTGGAGTCAGAGGTGGCTGAAGAGGCTGCAGCGCCCCCAGAGGTGGCCGAGGAGACTGCAGCACCTCGGTCTCGTAGACGGAGGGGTAGGAGGAAGAATGGGTCCGCCTCACTACCCCTAGAGGCGGCTGAAGAGGCTGTAGCGCCCCTAGAGGCGGCCGACGAGGCTGCAGCACCCCCAGCGGTGCCTGATGAGGTTGCAGTGCCTGCAGTGGTGGCGGAAGAGGCTGCTGCGCCCCCAGAGGTGGCTGACGAAATTGCAGTGCCCCGCTCTCGGAGACAGAGGAGGAGGAAAAGGGCTTCCCCCATCCCGCCTTGCCAGCCTGTTTTTCCCCCACGGGGTAGTTTTTGTTGTCTGTTTTGTTTTGTTTTATTTTATTAATAAAGCCCTTATCTTCCCGCACTATTGAGTCCTCGCTCCATCCTTCATCCGCAGCCCTGACAGTATCCATTCCACTATTCTGTTAAAATATGACATAAAACATAGCATATATGGCACAACTTTGTTTGATTTAATTGAATCTATACAATTAATTAAACGATTATTTGATTACTTAGAACAAATGTGTATTCTTAGACCCGTGTCTACATGCATGCATGACTGTGGATGTGCTGGTATGCCTGTGTGCAAGTTAATCTGGAGATGCAGAGTCTCACTGATTAGACTCGAATTTTGACTATCACTCCACGTTAACGAAGCAGCGCAGTTCATCTAATGAATCATTAACTTCTCTCCCTCTATCATGCTGTTTCCAAAATAAATGTATAAGAAGGCTTTTAAATTTACTGATCAAAGAGAAAAAAAGAAAACCATTTAATAAGCACAATACTTACTGCTCATTATATACTGTATATTGCCTGTTTTTTTTAAAACGGTACAGAAGCCCTAAAAGACCATGCATTATTACTATTTTTTTTTTTTTTTTTTTTTCTCTTTTGTTTCTAGGTGGTTTCTAAAACATTAAAAAAAGTTTTGTTCAGGATAACCTAACTAAAAACAAACAAAAAAAAATAATTAATATTTGTGCTTCAAAATTAGAAGAATTGAAGATCAGCAGTTTTTAAAACAACATGGTAGTACAACTTTTTTTTTTTTTTTTTTTTTTCTCAACTTGTTTTCTCTAGGATTTCTAAGTGCAATATGCAGTATACATACACTACTGGTCAAAAATGTAGAATAATTATGTTTTTGAAAGAATTATACACACGAATATTAAGAAATGTTTCTTCAACAGCAAATCAGCATATTAAAATGATTATTCATGTGACACAGAAGACCGGAGTAGTGATGCTGAAAATTCAGCTTTGTCATCACAGGAATAAAATACATTTTAAAATATATTAAAATAGAAAAAAAAAGTTATTTTTTAAATTGCAATAATATTTCACAATATTACTGTTTTACTGTATTTTTGATCAAATAAATACAGCCTTGGTGAACGTCTTTTAATTAATTAACATTTTTGACCGGTATTGTATATGGATGAATTTTATTATTTTTTTTAAACTGCTCACAATTTCATTGTGATGCAACATGAGGGACTGGGAATGTCTATGTGTGCTTATTTAATGATATTTGAAAGATGCTGATCTAATGCTTTAAGAAATAGTGAGTGATTAGAAAATGAGAAAATTAAGTCACGATCTGAAGAAAGCAAGACAGAAACCAGATAATGCATCCTCAATATTTTGCATGGTTACGTAAGCAAAAGACATTTAGTTATCTCAGGATTTGGCTAAAATATGATTATTTCATTGTGGGATACAGTATCCAGTTGTACAGTATACAGCACATTTTTAAATGTGGTAGGCCATTCAGGGTCGTAGTTGAAAATTTGCATACTATGCATATTCATTTCTCACTCTCATTCTCTGTGTTAATGTGACGCTCCATGTGTGTGTGACAGGGAGAGAGAGAGAGAGGGACAGGCTATCAGTTGCATGATGGAGTGATCAAAATATCTGACTTCCCCAGGAACTCAGCCTAGTGTGAAATTGACTTTGTACCTTCATCCTCCATCACACACACACACCTCATTAACCTGCCACTTTAATGGTTCTGTATATTGTTCTCTCTCTGACAATATTATCAATTCAGAATGATAAATACATGTTTATATGCATTTATACACTCAAATATGTCCAGCTGTAGTTGAAATAAGAGCAAACTTGAGCTGCAGTTTTGCATTTAGGCTTAAAGTTATTTTATTTATTTAGACTTAAATTTAAGGTGTATTTGAATTGCATATAAAATTCCCATCCATTTGGATCACGCAATTTTAACATAAAGTAAAAAACTTAAGTGATGCATGTTTGTCAGTCATACTGTAAATGACACAGGTAAGATTTCTTTAATAGTACTAATAAACTGTATGTGTTTTAAACACAACAACCAGGTTTATATATTTAATATCAGTTAATACAATTTGTTTTCATTTTAACTAATTGAATATCGCTTGTTCCAGTTAGCCATATTTTAAAGATATTCATTCTTTTTAACCAAATAAATTTATTTGTTTTCACAATGAAGAGATTTATGCTGATTCTAAATCATTGAAATAAAAAAAATTAAAATATGATTATTTAAATAAAATCAAATAGATGCAAATGAATGCCATGATATTTTTTTAGTTCAGAAATCTTGCTTGTTTCTTACCCATTTCATTTATGTTTTACTGACAAATATGTGTAACATTATGCTTATTAGTTTGTTAATGCTAAAACTATGTGATCCTAATTTTAAATGCAAATCAAATGCATAAATCTCAAAATTAGGCCTAAATATTTTGTGAGTGTCTGTATTTAGGTTGGTTCTGTAAGGGTTGAGCATGTGTAGAGATGGGAGAAGAGTATGAGTGCCGACTTCCCACTTTTTTTGTCCCCCACGGGCCGTTTGCCTGAACGCATCTCCTCCGGCACACCACAGCTTATCATTTAAACACAGAAGACGCTTTTGCACCACTGAGCCAAACGCAGGCATAGCTCTTACTTTACTGGAGTAATATTTTATTATACGTATCTGTACTTTTACTCAAGTACTTGATTTGTGTACTTCGTCCACCACTGCTCTTACTTGAGATGCCCAGAGACCAGAAATGTCCTGGCCTGTACTGAGCACACCAGTATATACCCTTAAGAAAAACCCAAGAGTTTCATAGATGAAGTTCATCTAAGGTAGAACAACTGTATATGGATCTTGAGTTGCTGCATGGTCATTTGGAGATTAAAACAAGTCAGGAAAACATTTCCAGGTCCCATTAACTTCAATATGAAAAAAATAAGAAATGAAATTTTGCATCAAGAAAATTAAGCCTATTTTTAGGACTGCTGTAATTGTGACGAATTGCTTTTGTTCCTCTTTTGTAAGCCACTTTGGATAAAAGTGTCTATAAATGTAAGTAATATATCCTGACATTTGATTAATTCATTCATCCATTTTTTTTAATTATTATAGTGATTCTCATTATATTATTGTTATTTTGTTTTATTTTATTTTTTTTTTTACTTAAGTCAGCATGAACTGAATTAATATTAAATGTATTATTATTATCATTATTACTATATATATATATATTTTTTTATTTTTTTTTATTTTTTGCATCAAGAAAATTAAGCCTATTTTTAGGACTGCTGTAATTGTGACGAATTGCTTTTGTTCCTCTTTTGTAAGCCACTTTGGATAAAAGTGTCTATAAATGTAAGTAATATATCCTGACATTTGATTAATTCATTCATCCATTTTTTTTAATTATTATAGTGATTCTCATTATATTATTGTTATTTTGTTTTATTTTTTATTTTTTTTTACTTAAGTCAGCATGAACTGAATTAATATTAAATGTGTTATTATTATCATTATTAATATATATATATATTTTTTTTTATTTATTTATTTTTTTGCATTGCATTGCATTGCAGCACATGATTCTCATGGAAATCACACAAAAATCATGATGACTACATTTATTTCTTTTGATGAAATATGACCCAGACATTACAGGCTTTGCAATATTCACCCAGACAGTTAAATGTTCTTTGAGGAACTTCTATGGTTCTTCTATGGCATCAGACTGCAAAATCCTTATAGGTTCTAAGTGGACGCTTTATTTTAAGAGTGAATCCAGTGAACACAGATTCAGAGTTGCATGTGACGTACATCTAGAAAGGAAACTTCAGCAGGCTTAATTTTTAAATTCAGTTTCTTTCTGTCTTTCTTTAATCTGCAAAACCACTTTGTGATCAGTCATTTTCTAATTATTGCTTATTATCACAATGAAAAATTGTTTTTATAAGACTTTTTGAATGCAGAAAGAGAGGAAGTCATTTGTATTGCCACTCTAAAGCCTCCACAGAGCTGGTGAGAGCGTCTTGGGGACAGTAGCTGTCTAAACTGATAAACTAGAGTACATCATGTATAACTGGAGACAGAAAGACAGAGAGATTGTGTTTATCATGCCCTGCAGAATTTATCATGTTGGCGGGATAAGAACAAATATCCATAATCTTCCTCTGGATGGAGCCCAACAAAGAAGAGAGATGTAACACAAAGTGGGGGAAGAAAGCATGGACTAACAGCTATTGAGTGGGAAATGGATTTCGTTTGGATTCATTTGTCAAGCTCCGACCTGGAGAGAAAAAAATCACACCTCTTCCTTTGTATATAACTCATATACGTAACTGAATGTCTGTTTATAAAAATTAAGAAAATATACAATCAGTGTTTTGTAGTGTATATTATTATTATTATTATTATTATTATTTACTTACTGCCCTATGCAAGAAAACTACTTCAGAACTGATGAACAGGTGCCTGTGATCTTGCAATGATGAGGTCATTGCTCATGGTCCAATGAGGAAAGAGAAAAAAATAAACATACACATATGTCATGTATAAACAAAACGTCCTTGTGTCTTTAAATGATCCTTATTTCTATATTTTTCATTTCAACATGTGAGTTCATGTGTGCTGAGGTTTATTTTCATTTAAAGACTGTATTTTAAAAAAAAAATCCTGAGCAGAAATTTTCGCTCAAAAATTGCTAATCATGAAACATTGCATTTTCTTGTCTTTCTCTTTGACTGAACACTCATGCGCAAAATTTTCAAAAGTTTAAATTTTCAGGCCACAGTATCTCACATGTGTCTCCTCTAGAAATGAGATCTCATCAACGTCTCAAACTTTCCACAATCATAATTCAGAGATTTGATCTCAAGCATCTCTCATCAAATTCATCTAAGACTAAATTATCTGAGCTGGTATCTACACAGTCTACTCTTAAAATAATTATCAATCTTACTGTTCCCTCCTGATGGAATGACCTGCCCAACTCAATCCGAGCAGCTGAGTCCTTAGCCATCTTCAAGAAATGACTAAAACACATCTGTTCCATCTTTATTTGACCCTCTAACTTTAGCACTTTCTATTCTATTTTAATTCTACTTTATCTATCTTTTTATTTAAAAAAAAACTAACACTAGTTTTCTGTTTTTTCTATTCTATCTACTTATTTTTCTTTGTGTGTGTGTGTGTGTGTGTGTGTGTGTGTGTGTGTGTGT